>NW_026521005.1:27500-285000 GCF_024256425.1 Clarias gariepinus | reverse complement strand
AGTTTTATATATTGACCACTGGAATATTCTATTTTTAATTAAATTTTACTTTCTAGTAGAATTTTATTTTTCACAGGGAAATCCATGAACAGTTGTAAAGTCATTTCAGTGTCTATCAAACTGTGTATGTGGCAAATAAAATTAGAATTTGTTACACGTGATTATTTAATCCATTAATGTGGACTAACCAGGTCTGGACTAACCAGGCTCTGGTCTAAACATTAATATTACATATTTATATACAGTATTTAATATTAAACCAGGAACATCGTAAAGAAAAACGGCAATGTAAAGTATATATATATAAAAACACCTGCTTGGCACAAATACATACACATGCATTAAAAGTGATTAATGCATCGTGTAGATTTTCATATTAATACTATGTCTAATGTCGGCTTAGTGGTTAGGACTGTCACCTCACACCTCCAGGGTCTGGGCTCGATTCCCTCCGCTGTGTGTGTGGAGTTTGCATGTTTTCCCCGTGCTTGGTGGGTTTCCTCCTGGTACTCCGGTTTCCTCCCACAGTCCAAAGACATACAGGTTAATTGGCATTTCCAAATTGCTCATAGAATGTGTGTGTGTGTGTGTGTGTGTGTGTGTGTACAGGGTGTACCCCACCTTGTGCCCTAAGTCTCCTGGAATAGGCTCCGCCCACCGCGATCCTGAATACAGGATAAAGCAGTGTGGATGATTAGTGAGTGATGATCGCGTGCATGTTGCAACAGCAAAAAAAAATTATTCTATTTAAAGACATTTTTTTACATAAGCACATTTTTATTTACCGGTCTCCCATTTATCTGATCCGTATGATTTTACTTAAGTAATAATTCTGGCCTTAATTCAAATAAATGGCGGTAATAATGATTTTGTCGCAGTGTACTCAAAGTGTGTTTGTTTGCATCGCTCGCGTCATTACACACAGCTCCAGAAACACACAGAAAAAAATCCACAGATAACAATACAGATGGAGCGTTAATGCTGTAATAAAATAACGTGAAGGATGAACACGTGCACCGCATGTGATTTGCTCTCACTGTTTCATTTATTCTTTCTTTGTTTTTTTCCCCTAATTATCACTGGTTAGAATGGCTGAGGACGCGAGGACGATCCGGGTGAGCGGGCTGCCGGAGAACATTTCTGAGAGTCGGCTCATAGACAAACTCCAGATCCATTTCCTGCGTAAAAGGAACGACGGAGGCGAAATCCGCTCGGTCACCATCTCCAAAACCGCGCCTGGTACAGCCTTCATCACGTTCGAGGAGGGAGGAGGTGAGAGCTGTTTATATAAATGGAGAATGGAGGGTTTTTTTTGTAAAGGATGGAATAAGACACCAGGTGTGTGTTTATGATCATTACATCATGTATAAAGTTTAACTTTAACCGTTACACATTAAAGCCTTGGCTTACGTATAAGTGACTGTACACCTTAACACAAAGTGTGTTTTTTCCCTTATGTATCTGATATACAGTGACTCTCTCTCTCTCTCTCTCTCTCTCTCTCTCGCTCAGTTGCCTTGAGACTCGCTCAGAGAGAAAAGCAGACCTTTAAAGTCAATGAAAAAATTTACGACATCAGCATCAGCCTTCACCAAGAAGGAGTGAATAAAGTGGATAAAGTAACAGCTGTTTCACTTTCATTTAGATTCACTCTTTAAAGATATCGGCTGATATTAAACATACAACATTTCAAATTTCCTCTTTTTCCTCCCCGTCCTCGTCCTTGTCCTCGTCCTCCTCAGGTCCTGTTGTCTCTGTCAGTGTTGGTGGACTACAGGACGCTTCCAGGAGGAAAAAACTCTCTTCGGTCTTTCCATAAAAGTTTTCCAGGAGTTCGTTTGTCTTTTGATGATGAGAAAGAGCGCTGCACTTTGAAAGGGAGATACAGCGAGGTTCAGCTGCTCACCAACCTGCTACTGGAATCACTGGATCAACTGGAATCGCAGGTATTAATTCAACCTTGAGTTTTTTAGTTTCAGTTTCAGTGCTTTGCAAAAGTATTTAAACTCCTCGAACCTTTATGCATTTTGTCACGTTACAACCACAAACATAAATGTATTCTCTTGGGATTTAATGCGACAGACCGACACGAAGTGGCACATCATTGTGAAGAGGATGGAAACTGATCAATAGTGGCAAGAAGGAAGCCATTGTTGAAAGAAAGCATAAGAAGTCCTGGTTGCCGCGTCCACACATGGCTTTTATTTAGGAGTATTGGGGTAAAGGGGGGCTAATACTAATGCACTTTTCAGATTTTTATTTGTAAACAAAATTAATCATTTTCATTATTTTGTGTTGGTCTGTCACATAAAATCCTAATAAACTACATTCACGTTTGTGGTTGTAACCTGACAAAAACAATGTGGTAAAGTTCAGGGGGAATAAATACTTTTGCAAGCCATCGTGAACTATAATTTTATGAACACATCATGTTGCGTATAAACTTTTATAATCTCTCTACATAAAAATCCACTTAGACCTTTATTACGCCTGCATGAAGTGAAATATATTCTTACAGATTTTGTTTATATAATGTATTTTTTGCATAAATATATAAAAAATAACCAAAAGTACTTTAATGCATTTAATCATGTTATTAAGTATAAAAAATACTTTTAAGTTTTTTTGTAGAAGTTTGTGTTGATATTAAACTCTGCTTAATATTCCGTATTAAACAAACCCAAACGCTGCCGTTGTTTCCTGAAGCTGTACGCAGACATCAAGATGTACTGAAAGCTGGGAAACTGCCTGTGTGCTTAGCATTAATACGTTTCTTTTCTGTTCTTACACTAACGAAAATAATAACCATATTCACTCAGGACCTGAGCTCAGGTGATAAACCATCACCAAAGACAGAAAGCAAAAGGATCTCACCAAACAGCCCTTTAGGAGCAAGTGAAGACCCTGGGGTGGAGGAGCACACCAGGCTGAGGGACGTTCCATATCTGGACCTGGAGAGTGACAGAGGGAAGACAGGTACACTCCTTACAGGTCTTATAATCTGTTACTTTAAGCTTTCTAGCACATTCTCGGTATCACGGCAGGCTTTCAGAAACTCTAATAGAGTTAAACATTACCCTACAGTAAAAATGAAGAAGTAGAGGAAGTGTGTACTCTTCATGGTTATATACAGGATCTCGTGAGGTCATCATGAGTTCACATCGGCAGCAGTGTGACAGGAGGAAAGGAGCTTTGGGGTTACAATGTAAGAAGGCGGAGTCACTGTTTGTCAAGAATAAGTGGACGGGGCAGGTCATGTGGGGAAAAAAGGAGATTACCGTTATGCGATTGAGCAGCAGAGCCCTGTTGTGGTTTCCAATGAGCGTAAGAGATGATGGTGCAGTTCCTTTTACCCCCGCTAGTCCAGATATCAATAACACATACAGGATGTAGCTTATGTAACATACAGCGATACTATGCTAAGTGAACTATATGCTTGTTCTTTAAAGGTTTCCCTCTGTCAGGTAGTTACGATGATCATGCATCAGGTGCAGCTTTATCAGAAGACAAATGGGTCTCGCCGCCAGATATCAGCGCTGAGTTAGAAGACTTTTCCCTGATTGTCGATTCAGACATCTTCCAGTATATCCATAAATTCTGCTCCAGAGAGTACCAAAGCATCCTCAGGAGGCACAAGGTGGAGGTTCTGGATGTCAACTGTGACGACATCACAACGTTGTACCTCGAACCAAAAGCAGCCCTGTCTGAGCATGACATGAGTTCTGTTCTAAAGGCCCATCAAGATCTAGCACACCTGTACCAGCAGAAGGAGTCACAGTTACGCAGGGAGCACGTTTATAAGCAAGGAATTCCAGAGAAGGAGCTCACAAACGCTCTGGAGTCGCTTAGGACAAGGCTGCCTAAGCTGATGATCAACGAGAAGGACAGGAATGTGTACATGGTTGGAAGTGTAAGTGACGTATCTGAAGCAAAGCAGTTTCTCAATGATGTACGAGGGCTCGGGGTGGAGAAAAAAATCCAATCAGATCATCCGTTTGTTCCGTCTCAGTCCAAAAGTACCCTCTCGAAACATGAAAGTTTAGCATGGTCAGGGCCATCAGGTCTCTTTTCAACATCGCTTCAGAACCCTGATGATCTGTTCATGCCAAAAAGGGACAGACAAGATGCACAGTTGCAGAATTTTAGCGAGAGAAGACAGAATTCTGTGGAACTAAAAAGTTTAAAAGACCATTTACTCACTGGACAGTTTAACTTCTCAAGCCAAAGACTTGAGAGGTCAACAGAGGACATATTCTCTCCCAGAAGAAATGACTTTTCACAAGAGAGTCATGTCCCAAGTGATCTAGATGGGATGGATCACGGTGGCTTGGTGGACAAAAATAAATGCACAGATTCTCTCTTTGAATCATCCAAACCTTCTTCTCCACTCTCCATTTTAAATGCAAATGAAAAATTCTTTAATACATCAGACTCGAAGGTAGCTGGCTCAGAGACACAAATCACCTTAAGTAAAGGGTCCAAGACCAAACAACCTGAGGCTGCGAGGGAACGAAAAATGGCTGCAAATCTTGGTTTGGAAATGTACAGGAGCTCAAACAATTTACCGACAGCTCCCATACTGGATAAAGTCGCAGATGTGAAGGAGAGAATGTTTCCTGACAGCGGACAGCCACGATCTCTTCCTCTTATCTCAACTTCATTGAACAGTAACCTGGATCCAAACAGTTTACTTGGTATTTCGAGTGCAATAACCAGCACTAGCAAGATGAATTTACAAGACAGGAAACCTGCATTGACTCCAGCTTGTTTAAGTGGAGACCAAGATGCCAAAAGTCTTCCCATCATGCCTTCAGGATCAACCCTGACATCATCCAATAGCCAGAGTTCTCAGACGAGGGAAATTGTTGCTATAGATATAGCTTTACCTTTTAAACTGTGGTTATATCTTATGGCAGTTTATAGAACTGAAATCGATCATTTGACATCTGACCTACAAGTTAAAGAAAAGGTGGATAAGGACGACGTCACATTATGTCTAAGAGGTGTAGACTCGGAAAAGGTGAGCGAATGTCACCAGGGTCTAAAGGGTCTCTTTGCGGCAGCTGAGAAAGACTTTGACGTAAGAACGCTACCGCTGTCTACGCTTGGAGTGTCGAACTGCAAAGATAAGATCTTGCTAGATTTATGTAAATGCATGAGAGAGCACCATAAGATGGTTAAGGTTCTAGTAATGTCCAATGATGTGATGATCCTTGGCCCCAAACCATCATGCGATGAGGTAGAGGCCACTATGATAAAGGTCTTCCATAAAGATGGAACGTTGGAGAAATCTCCCAACCAAGATACTTCCCACACCAGCAAAGCATCTAACAATGATCTGAAACTACTTGGTGACAAGACGACAACATCAACAAAACCACATAGCATCATTACCAAAGATACATCCAAAATACCTGACCAGAGTGTTTCTCATTTCTCAAAAAATCTTCCTCAGGCTTTAACAAACCAAACTAGAGACAACCAAGAACAAGACAATCAAAGTGTGAGCCAGAAGAAGATAAAAAATGAAAAGTTAGAACAACTGGATAGGAATGATTCTACCTTGATTCAGGGAGATGGTGGGAGCATGAACAAGAAGAATGAAGAAACCTTATCTGGCAGCGTCATCACCTTAGGAGATAGTGACAAAAACAGAGCTCTTACCAGCATTACTGCTCAGAGCAAGGAAACCTCTACTCAGCAAATGAGCCCAGGCAGCTCACAGGACCAGGGGTCACCTCGAGTCCCAGAACCCAAGAACGACACCCTGACATCCCATGCCAGCGGAAACCAGAACCTTCTTTCATGCTATGTGTGTAAAAAAGAGTACAGCACGGTTATACAATTAGCATGTGACTTTAACCTTTGCCCCAAGTGTGAGAAAGAAGTTCACAACCCCTGCAGAACCTGTGGTACCTCTGAGTCTGGAATCAAAGGCACAATGTCTGTTCAAGAATCAACAATAACTATTCCTGGATTCAACAGAGACACAACCCTGAAGATTGTCTATGACATACCTGATGGTGTTCAAGGGGTAAGATATACTGTTCTACTGTTATAGAAATCATCTCATTAGTTATAGACTATAACCTCTGGTGTAATGTTTGTTTGTTTTTTTTGCCCAAACTCATGGTCTCTTCACAGAAGGATCATCCGTGCCCAGGGGCGCCGTTTAAAGGCAACAGATTTGAAGCCTTTTTACCTCGTAACAAAGCCACGGAAAAGCTTCTGCCTCTTCTGCAGAAAGCATTTCATAAAGGACTCACCTTCACCGTGAAAGCAGTATCTTCGAATGATGATGGAGGCAAAGAAGGACAAGTGGTTTGGGGCAGTATTCCTCATAAAACCAAGACAGAAGGAGGCACATCTAAGTGAGTATATCTTCTCTTTTAGGTGGGTTTTTGACTCCATCTTTCAGACTTGAACAGCTGTATTTAATAGAACAGGTTCCTGATAGTGACTCTGAATGTATGCAGACATCATGTTTATGCTAATTGCTAGCTTTTCATCTGCTCGAGTTGGACAAGTTTAGGATGCAGATCCAGTGTTTCTGAGGACTGAACCAAACACTTGAAACAGTTGCAAAGAGAAGACAATAGAATAAACCAAAGTTCAGCAACTTCAGGTTCCTAAACATGAGCCATTGGTACTTCTGTAGCAGAATTATTATCTTATCAAACCAAATGTGTTATGAAAATTATTAATATAAAGAAGCTCATTGGATGAGAGAGAGAGAATAATGAACATTTTGCATAACTTCATGCACAAAAGTGATGTACTGTATGAAATCGTGCGATCGCTTACACAGCTAGAAAGGTTTTCGTCTTTGTGAAAACAAACCTGTGACTATAAGGCAAACGAGCAATCACTCCTGCGTGTGGACTCGAGTGTTAGGATCAGGTTTAAATGATACTTAGCTTTATGTCCAGACCTTCATAAGCAAAACAAATTTAGTTTCTTTATTGGAATGCTTTCCCAAAAAATCTAACTGACACTCACTTCCTGTGTAGAGGTGCCTCATTACAAACTCCTAACGTATTCAACTAAATCTCAGTCAAGCTCCAGTTAGTCGTTATAACAAGGTGGTGGCTTAGTTGGTTAAAGCCCCTGCCTTGTAAACAGGAGGGACTTGTTTCAAATCCCAGCAGTGCCTCTTGCGATGCTCTTCTATATTGTCATATTGTAGATCACTATCTACACTAGTATCAGCACCATGGACACCGTGTTCTGACTTTGTTTTTCCTCCTTTTCCTGTAGGAACGGCTATCCTGACTCCAACTACACCAAGCGCCTGGAGGAGGCGCTGCAGGCAGCAGGAATTGAAGAATGAATGTTTTCCCCCCTGACCGTTTTTATCACTGCTCACTCTCCTGAAGACGATGGTTATTTCTTGTGGGTTTGTTAGTTAGATCTCTGCACCAAGTTTCTGTTGAGTTATGCCTTGGTCCTGTGTGAAAGTTACTCCCATGTTCTCCCCAAGTCAGGGTGTGAGACTTTTGTTCTGGGTTCTATGGTTTACTCTTACCTGCTAAAAACTTCCAGGTCAGGAGACGGGTTTCACAAAATTCTACTGTACATACACTAAAAACCCTGAGTGTGAACCCTGAGTGTCCCGTCACATACTGGTGTCTCTTCTCAGTTTTTTTCCTGCACTTCACCTAACGTTCCCAGATCCTTAAATGTGCACAGTATGTATAACGATGAATTGATTTAAACAGCACTTATAAAACTATACTTTTGAACTTCTTTGTAGTTTAGGTACAGTTTGGTAACTAATTAAAACACTGTGTGTAATAGTGATGAGGGGAAGTGAAGATTAAACACATCGGAACACAGACACAGTCTTAAGTGGCTGTTTAAGCTTTGTACCAAAATTACTGAACTGATTTACTTCTTGATATTAATAGTATAAATACTTCATCCAAACACCATGGTGTGTGTGTGTATGTGTGTGTGTGTGAGAGAGAGAGAGAGATATTCTAAGGGCCACCTGTTTGAAATCAGATACTGTATTTTGACAAATTGGGTTAAGGATTAATATGATTGGATGGATTGGTAATGTATACAACATGTAAAGATGATAAAAATACATTATGTTTATTTTCATGATTATGTTTCCTTTTTAAATGAATAAATACTTTTTTGAACTTTTCAGCCTCAAAAAAACACTTTTCTTCATTAAAAGAAGTATAATTAAACGTATATTATTGGAGCAGTGGTGGTTCAGAGGGTTAAGGCACTGAGTTACTGGTCGGTGGTTCGAGCCCCGACTCCACCAGGTTGCCAGTGTTGAGCCCTGGAGTGAGGCCCTTAACCCTCATGGCTCTTAACCCTATCTGCTCTAGGGGGCGCTGTATCATGGCTGACCCTGCGCTCTGACTCCAGTTATGCTGGGAAATGCGAAGAAAGAATTTTACTGTGCAGAATGGATATGTGACTAATAAAGACTTTAAAAACTGGTATATGGTGTTTTATGATATAAAGTTTTTTGTGAATTGTATTACAATAAAAAATATGTTAATTACAGAATTATTACTTAAACTCACAACTGTTTTTTTTGTTATTATTATAGCGTTATTATAATTGTGGAATAGCATTCTAACAGCAGGGGGCGCACAAGTACAATTTCTTTTCTTTTAAGTGACAACGTTTAAGTGATGTCAATATAAACACACTTTTACACATTTATTAAAACATCATTTAATTTTATAAACATTTCATGGTCATAACCTGTACCGGGCTCATCAGCTGCTCATAAAGCACAACACTAATAATCTACATTATCACTGCAGGCTTTATGTTCAAATAAATCTGAATAAATCAAACTTTAGCTTTAAAATTCAGCAAATAATCCTGAGGAGTCAGCAATGTGTGTAAAAGGCCTGTCTGTAGAAATAAGTTCTTAATCAGGGACGTCCACATAAAGTTCATCTTCAAATAAAATAACAAAATGTATACCAGACTGTTTTTAGGCTGTCAGGGTTACCTGCTGAGCTCTGAGCATTTATCATGATAGCGTTTAACTGGGTTTATTATAATAGCGTTTAACTGGGTTTATCACGATGGTGTTTAACTGGGTTTATCATGATACCGTTTAACTGGGTTTATCATTATAACGTTTAACTGGGTTTATTATAATAGCGTTTAACTGGGTTTATCATTATAGCGTTTAACTGGGTTTATCATTATAACGTTTAACTGGGTTTATTATGATAGCGTTTAACTGGGTTTATCATTATAACGTTTAACTGGGTTTATTATAATAGCGTTTAACTGGGTTTATCATTATAGCGTTTAACTGGGTTTATCATTATAACGTTTAACTGGGTTTATTATGATAGCGTTTAACTGGGTTTATCATGATAGCGTTTAACTGGGTTTATCATGATAGCGTTTAACTGGGTTTATCATGATAGCGTTTAACTGGGTTTATCATTATAATGTTTAACTGGGTTTATCATTATGACGTTTAACTGGGTTTATTATGATAGCGTTTAACTGGGTTTATCATTATAACGTTTAACTGGGTTTATTATAATAGCGTTTAACTGGGTTTATCATTATAACGTTTAACTGGGTTTATTATAATAGCGTTTAACTGGGTTTATCATTATAACGTTTAACTGGGTTTATCACGATACCGTTTAACTGGGTTTATCATTATAACGTTTAACTGGGTTTATCATTATAACGTTTAACTGGGTTTATCACGATACCGTTTAACTGGGTTTATCATTATAACGTTTAACTGGGTTTATCATTATAACGTTTAACTGGGTTTATCACGATACCGTTTAACTGGGTTTATCATTATAACGTTTAACTGGGTTTATCATTATAACGTTTAACTGGGTTTATCACGATACCGTTTAACTGGGTTTATCATTATAACGTTTAACTGGGTTTATCACGATACCGTTTAACTGGGTTTATCATTATAACGTTTAACTGGGTTTATCATTATAACGTTTAACTGGGTTTATCACGATACCGTTTAACTGGGTTTATCATTATAACGTTTAACTGGGTTTATCATTATAACGTTTAACTGGGTTTATCACGATACCGTTTAACTGGGTTTATCATTATAACGTTTAACTGGGTTTATCACGATACCGTTTAACTGGGTTTATCATTATAACGTTTAACTGGGTTTATCACGATACCGTTTAACTGGGTTTATCATTATAACGTTTAACTGGGTTTATTATAATAGCGTTTAACTGGGTTTATCATTATAACGTTTAACTGGGTTTATTATAATAGCGTTTAACTGGGTTTATCACGATGGCGTTTAACTGGGTTTATCACGATACCGTTTAACTGGGTTTATCATTATAGCGTTTAACTGGGTTTATCACGATAGCGTTTAACTGGGTTTATCATGATACCGTTTAACTGGGTTTATCATTATAGCGTTTAACTGGGTTTATCATTATAACGTTTAACTGGGTTTATCATTATAACGTTTAACTGGGTTTATTATGATACCGTTTAACTGGGTTTATCATTATAACGTTTAACTGGGTTTATTATGATACCGTTTAACTGGGTTTATCATTATAACGTTTAACTGGGTTTATTATGATAGCGTTTAACTGGGTTTATCATGATAGCGTTTAACTGGGTTTATCATGATAGCGTTTAACTGGGTTTATCATGATAGCGTTTAACTGGGTTTATCATGATACCGTTTAACTGGGTTTATCATTATAGCGTTTAACTGGGTTTATCATTATAGCGTTTAACTGGGTTTATCATTATAACGTTTAACTGGGTTTATCATGATACCGTTTAACTGGGTTTATCATTATAACGTTTAACTGGGTTTATTATGATAGCGTTTAACTGGGTTTATCATGATAGCGTTTAACTGGGTTTATCATTATAACGTTTAACTGGGTTTATCATTATAACGTTTAACTGGGTTTATCATGATACCGTTTAACTGGGTTTATCATTATAACGTTTAACTGGGTTTATCATTATAATGTTTAACTGGGTTTATCATTATAACGTTTAACTGGGTTTATTATAATAGCGTTTAACTGGGTTTATCATTATAACGTTTAACTGGGTTTATTATAATAGCGTTTAACTGGGTTTATTATAATAGCGTTTAACTGGGTTTATCATTATAACGTTTAACTGGGTTTATCACGATACCGTTTAACTGGGTTTATCACGATACCATTTAACTGGGTTTATCATTATAATGTTTAACTGGGTTTATCACGATGGCGTTTAACTGGGTTTATTATAATAGCGTTTAACTGGGTTTATCATGATAGCGTTTAACATGAGACCAACAGGCAAGAATAATCATCTCTGAAACAGGTCCATGTGTTTAGAGTTTTGTAAAGGTTCTACTTTTACCTGCTGATGGTGACGGTAGGTTACTGTAAATGTTCCTGTACTGGTTAATGTAAATGTTACTGTACTGGTTACTGTAATTGTTTCTGTACTGGTTACTGTACTGGTTAATGTAAATGTTCCTGTACTGGTTACTGTACTGGTTACTGTAAATGTTACTGTAACACAGCTGTAAATGATCCTGCAGTGTGATTGGTTGATTGTGCAGCACGGAGGAGGAGTTACTGACTCACAACTATAAAAGTCTCGCGCTCTCGGCTCGCGCGCCACAGCTGGAGCGAGAGCAGCGCGCGCCCGGCACGCGCGCCGCGCCGATGTGATTTTACCGGGAGCTCAGGATTACCGGGACTCGTCCTCAGGGTCTGTTACACACACGCGCGCGCTCCTCCTCCAGACCGGAGCTGAGGGTTTCGGTAACGGGCGCGGGGATGGAGAGCCGGCTCGCGCGCCGCTGTAAGGTCGTAGTGGTGGGAGACTCGCGCTGCGGGAAAACAGCCCTACTGCACGTGTTCGCCAAGGACTCTTACCCCGAGGTGAGAGAGAGAGAGAGAGACACACACACACAATACACACACACTGTACATACACACACATACACACACAATACACTGTACACACACACATAATACACTGTACTATACACTGTATTATACACACAGACACACTAAATACACTGTATTATACACACAGACACACTAAACACACACACTATACACACAGACTATACACACACACTAAACACACATTATACACACAGACTATACACACACACACACACACACTATACACACTAAAAGAATAAACAGGATTTATAAGTAACGCATTAATGAGAATCTGCACCTGAGAGAATCAACACCTTCTGACCAATCAGGAGACAGAACTGTGTCACTTATAAACAGGTAACTGAATGTGTAGTGTGTGATGTGTGTGTGTGTGTGTGTGTGTTTCAGAGCTATGTGCCAACCGTGTTTGAGAACTACACAGCGAGCTTCGAGATTGATAAGCGCCGCATCGAGCTCAACATGTGGGACACGTCAGGTAGAACACACTCGTTTATCACTCCTCCATCTTCATCACGCACTCGTTTATCACTCCTCCATCTTCATCACGCACTCGTTTATCACTCCTCCATCTTCATCACGCACTCGTTTATCACTTCTCCATCTTCATCACACACTTGTTTATCACTCCTCCATCTTCATCACGCACTCGTTTATCACTCCTCCATCTTCATCACGCACTCGTTTATCACTCCTCCATCTTCATCACACACTCGTTTATCACTTCTCCATCTTCATCACACACTTGTTTATCACTCCTCCATCTTCATCACGCACTCGTTTATCAAAAAATCAAATTCAAATTCAAATTTTATTTGTCACATACACAGTCATACACAGTACGACATGTAGTGAAATGCTTACACGACCGCCAGTGACCTTAAAAAGAGAATTAAAACTTATAAGTAATAAATATCAATAGACGAAATATGATAAAAAATTTAAATTTAAATAAAAATTTAACTAGAAAAAAATAGAACATGAAAATAGAAATATATTGTATGCATAGAACTATAATTTTGTGCAAGTATGCATAGAAAAAGTGACTCTGAAAAGATCACTCCTCCATCTTCATCACGCACTCATTTATCACTCCTCCATCTTCATCACGCACTCGTTTATCACTCCTCCATCTTCATCACGCACTCGTTTATCACTTCTCCATCTTCATCACGCACTCGTTTATCACTTCTCCATCTTCATCACACACTTGTTTATCACTCCTCCATCTTCATCACACACTCGTTTATCACTTCTCCATCTTCATCACACACTCGTTTATTACTCCTTTATCATTACACACTTGTGTTTGTGTCTAAGGTGTAACACAGGTGCACCTGCTAACAGCGGTTTCAGTTGTCAGAACGTTGTGGGAAGGTTTATGTGACAGTGTTAGATGTCAGAACACAGCTGGTATTAGATTAATTGTGAGCATTAGAATTATTTGGTAGGCGGCCAGGTGATGTAGTGGTTGGCACTGTTGCCTTGCAGGGTGCGGGTTCGATTCCCGTCTCTGTGTGCATGGAGTTTGCATGTTCTCCCTGTGCTTGGGTACTCCAGTTTCTCTCCACATTCCAAAGACATGCAGGTTAGGCTAATTGGCGTTCCCAACTTGCCTGTAGTGTGAATGAGTGTGTGAGTGTGTGTGTGTGTGTGTGCCCTGCGATGGATTGGCACCCTGTCCAGGATGTACCCCGCCTCGTTCCTTAAGACTCCTGGGATAGACTCCAGGCCCCCGCGACCCTGAATACTGGATAAAGCGGTATAGAAGATGAGTGAGTGAGTGAGTGAGTGAGAGAATTACTTTGTTAAAATAACATTGGACCGACGTTAATGACATGATGTTGTGGTAACGCTGAAAGAATGACCTCAACACTGTGCTGTAAATACCACGTCAAATCAACGTGTATTTATATTTCTCTACTGAAACACGTGGGCCAGCACTACTGTGTTGATGTCATTGTTATGACTTTATTTGTGGCTAATAAAGGGAAATACATGCTTTGTCAAACAATGAGCGCCAAAAGATAACATGTCCGGAAAAAAAAAAAAAAAAGAATAAACAGGATTCATAAGTCTTTTACACACTGCACTCTCTCTCTTACCCTGTGCACTTACACACTGCTTTTACACACTGCTTTCTCTCTCTCACACGCAGCACTCTCTTACACTGTTCTCTCACACGCAGCACTCTCTTACACTGTTCTCTCACACGCAGCACTCTCTTACACTGTTCTCACACGCAGCACTCTCTTACACTGTGTTCTCACACGCAGCACTCTCTTACACTGTTCTCTCACACGCAGCACTCTCTTACACTGTGTTCTCACACGCAGCACTCTCTTACACTTTTCTCTCACACGCAGCACTCTCTTACACTGTTCTCTCACACGCAGCACTCTCTTACACTGTTCTCTTACACGCAGCACTCTCTTACACTGTTCTCTCACACGCAGCACTCTCTTACACTGTTCTCACACGCAGCACTCTCTTACACTTTTCTCTCACACGCAGCACTCTCTCACACTGTTCTCTCACACACAGCACTCTCTTACACTGTTCTCTCACACGCAGCACTCTCTTGCACTGTTCTCTCACACGCAGCACTCTCTTACACTGTTCTCACACGCAGCACTCTCTTACACTTTTCTCTCACACGCAGCACTCTCTCACACTGTTCTCTCACACACAGCACTCTCTTACACTGTGTTCTCACACGCAGCACTCTTTTACACTGTTCTCTCACACGCAGCACTCTCTTACACTGTTCTCTCACACGCAGCACTCTCTTACACTGTGTTCTCACACGCAGCACTCTCTTACACTGTTCTCACACGCAGCACTCTCTTACACTGTGTTCTCACACGCAGCACTCTCTTACACTGTTCTCTCACACGCAGCACTCTCTTACACTGTTCTCTTACACGCAGCACTCTCTTACACTGTTCTCTCACACGCAGCACTCTCTTACACTGTTCTCACACGCAGCACTCTCTTACACTGTGTTCTCACACGCAGCACTCTCTTACACTGTTCTCTCACACGCAGCACTCTCTTACACTGTTCTCACACGCAGCACTCTCTTACACTGTTCTCACACGCAGCACTCTCTTACACTGTTCTCTCACACGCAGCACTCTCTTACACTGTTCTCACACGCAGCACTCTCTTACACTGTGTTCTTACATGCTGCACTCTCTCACACGCAGCACTCTCACTGTTTTCTTAAACCGCTCTTTTGCACACTGATTTCACACGCTACTCACACACATTGCACCCTGCCTTCGTGCACATTTTGCTCACACACTACACTCCTCACACACACTGTGCTCTTACATACATTGCTTTCTTGCACACTTTGCACTTGCACAGTGATATTTCACACACACTGTGCTTTCAATCATTAATATTTTCACCCACTCGGACAAACACCGTGTTTTCACACACTGCCCTTCTTACAGACAGAGAAAGTGAGACTGCACCTGGATCAGTTACCAAAAGTGAAAAGAAGGGATTTAGATAAAAGTGGTGTGGGGATGTAGAGAGCCCTGTGTGTGTGTGTGTGTGTGTGTGTGTGTGTGTGTGTGTGTGTGTGTGTGTAAAATTATAGTGAGAGAGAAAGAGGAAGAGAGAGTGCATGAAATCAATGTTGAATACTTTTTGTTCTTCTAATGCAAAAGGCCACATGTAGGTCCACACACACTCACACACACACACACACACACACACACACACATAGTTGGATAGTAATCATTCCCCGCCACTCTTCCGGTGTATAAGAGGCACTTAAAACCCAACAGGGACATTCAGCTGACTCCTGCTGTCCACACACACACACACACACACACACACGGTAATATGACATGCTGCTTTTCCTTCATCTATTATTTAGGAGAATCCGTGGGACGCTTCCTATTTCGCTGCTCTCCTGAGACGCACCTCTGAGCACGGAGTTTATTCATTTATCAAACAGGAGAGTTAGATTAGATTTCTCACGTCAGACTCCGACACGTTTAACCGCTCAGTACTGAAGGAAAGGCAGAAAGAATTACGAATGAAGTATGGTGTAAAATTTTGCATGTTGTTGGTTAAAGTTGACAGAATGCTGTTGCTAGGCAACTGGAACATATGGAGACATATTCTAGCTAATTAATGATCGTGGCAGTTAAGCACATTCGCCTAATTCTTTTGTAATTAAGTCGATATTTTAATATCTAAAAGGACAGAAGGGATACACGTGCCACAGAACAACAGCATGCTAGTTATTAATTATACTCCACACTCCCATGTTGCTGTAATGATGTTTATACACACGCTGTGATGATAGAAGTGAGACTAAAATGTTAGGAATGTCAACATTTACCTCAGATGTGTTGATAAATTGCTAAAAAGAGCTCCAGAACAAAAGTTATTACACAATTAGCACAGATTGCTAACTGATGTTCCACAGAGTCGGCCATATTGAGAAGCTGTAACGCGGTGCTGAGACAGAGAGCGCGGGTCACTGATGGGTCTCAGGGGGAGAGGGTTCACATAAAGAAGAGTTTGTAACCATTCAAAAGAGAAATAACAAAGAAAATACAGACTTAACTTTAGACAATGTGTTTTGTTAAGTTAAATGACTATGTTCTGAATAATTTTAAGATTTAATACTAAAATAACCGTCTTTGATTGGGTCAGACTTTTGAATCATTTCTGTAACAGCTGTTAGCATGCCTCAGGCTGGACTCGCTCCCTTCTTTAAATCAGTTCATTTTAGTCGTTTGAGAAAGTCTTTTAAAAGCAGTAGCCCTTAAAACATAGAGCATTTTAGCCATTATGTATTTTGCAGTTCTTTTTAATAAACTTATACAGGGTTGTACAGTATAGGGTGACATACAGTAAAACCTTGGATTGCTAATAACGCGGTTTGCGAGTGTTCTCCAAGACAAGCAAAGATTTTTAATAAGGTTTCTCCTGGAAAACGAACAACACTTGGTTTACGAGTACCGAGTATCATGTATCACGCATGTGCTTCTTGATTCGACGCCGAGCATCACGTGATCACAACTGAGCCAACGGTTTTTCTCTCTCTTGCGCTGCGGAATTGTGGGTAATCGTCTCCCCTGCTGGGTCTTAGAGCTCGTCTCTTACTGGTATAATCAACACCCGTGCACACGTGTACTGTTTATTATAACACTGTGACCACGTGTGTGTGTGTGTGTAAAACATATTTTATTTTGTGTCTGTTTGTGTGTGTACAGCTGGCACAGATCTTTACTGCTTGAGTTTTAAGGGTAACTAAATAAAATGATTTATGAGTTTGCAAAAAATGAACTTAAGTACACTTAATAATAAAATACAAAGAAAATTATTAAAACAAAATAATATATAGTATGTTATAAATCCAAAAAGTTTTAATAATTATCCTGTAGACTAGTTCATCATTTGATCTGTGATCATTTTTATTGCCCTTGTTTACGTCTATAAAGCTTCCACACCGAGACTGGAGTTGGAGCAGCGCCTGCGCTGGGTTGTTCATTATCTAATCCACATCAGCGATTAAATGCAGTTATGGGGGAAGTGAACAAAACCGAAAAGCAGCAGGTTGACTGACAAATCAATGCGATAAAACAGTCTATGGGTTTATGGAATGTCTGTGAATGTGATGTTATCCTGCTATCGATCATCTGTATTGAGAGTATACAAGCAGATCTAATCTCAGGGCAAACAAGAAGGAAACGTTTTGGCTGGAACTATAAACTGCTCAGGCTCCCTAAAAAAAGTAAAAATCAAGGTTTGCCGAACATTTTGTGCAAAAATCTCAGACGTAAGAGATGGAAATAAAAGATCTCCACATACACACATCTATTTTTCTGTAATTAAATTTACCAAGTGCTTGAAAGTTCATGTTGGGAAGATAACATTGTTAGTTAGTGTGTGCTGGATTTGGAAGTTTGCTAATCTCTTCCGTCTCGTTTCACTGCTACCTGAGAAGGACGTTACACTCCATTGCCAGGAGCCCTCAGGTGAACAGGTGTACGCTTACCTGTTAGATAACTTCTTTCCTCGTTTACACCTTCTGGCATTTTAACAAGAATCAAATCATGTCTTTCCTGTTCTTCAGCTTCGTAATCACCCAGATCTCACCCGGGCTGCATTTCAATCCTGTTGTTAACGTGGCCTGGCTGACCTGCAGCTCGATTTCACATACCAGCCCTTTATTTGACGCCTTCTGGTGTTCAGTCTTAGGGAGCGTTGTGATTTTATTAGCTTTAGTAAAGTCGCGGTGAAGACTCGTGAATCGGAAATGTCCTGAGTGTAGATGACTTGATGATGTTTTTCATTACACCACAGTGCTGAATGTTCAGGTCTTCATTAATTTATCCTCTATAACTGCAGCTCCCACAGTAGCACAGGTTTCTGTTTATGCGTTATCGTCGCTATCTTTAGCAAAGGTTTGCCTGTGTAATTATTACAGCCCGAAGAGTTGGTGAAATTTTCTGTAAGATCTTTATTTCTGTACCATTTATGGAAGGAGTCTCTTTGTACGTTTGTAAGTTTCTTTTTTGTCTATAAGAAAGACAAAATGAAGATGCGCTGCTTTGCGACAATGTCATGTGTTAAAAGCGCTATACAAGTAAAATTGAATTGAATTGAAAACTGATGAGAGAACAGGTGTTTATAGCTGCTATAACGTAAGTGACTTGTTTAAACATTAAATACAAATATAAATGCATCATACTCCATTCATATTTGGTTATATTGTTGATATGATTGTTTAATAGCTTGTTTAATAGATGCAAACTGTTGTGGTTAAGTGGAATAAAATCACGTTTAGTTGATTATTTTCCTAGAGCAGCATAACAAAAAGTATTTTCTTTCTGTGTTATTTAAGTGTTTCTGGTGTTTGTCTTGGTGAGGCGCCGGGATGCCTTGCAGCATTCACAGGATCGACAGCGGATCCACTGGAACCCTGATCAGGATACAGCTGTTACTGAAGATAATGTTGTGTGCAGGGGAACGTCATACCCAGGAGGCCGCGCTAGAATCCGATGCAGCTTCTTTTTAAAAATAGCAACAAATATTTGATAAAAATGAATTCAACACGAATTAAAAAATCTGCCTTTCAGAAAACTAATCAGTAGAAATCTCCCGTTTCACTCCTCACCCGTGTGACTTCCATCAGTTGTTTTGCTCTTTATTCCTTGTTCCATTACTCTGAGAGGCGTTTAATTTCAGCGCTTTAGCCTGTTTGAGTCTTTTCTTCTGGCTCAGTTCGCTTTATTACCATCACAGGCACAAAATAAAGCAAAAGAAATCATGACTCCTGCTTCTTTTTGAAATCCCCTCCCTCGATTCAGAGTGTCACAAAGCCGACCTTTAACTCGCTCTGCGCGTTGCTACGATACACTTTCCTACAAAAGCTGTGAGGAGCGAAGCTGAAAACATGTTTACGTGTGGAGTGAAATAAAGAGAAGGCGTGATGTACTGAAGGCAGATAAATAACTCCTTCTCCGAGGGCTTTTTCACTCTCTAATTGGGACGCTCGTTTACAGCATTTGTCTTCCACATTTTCTCTTCGACTCGAGTGCTAACCCAGCCCCGGAGCTCTCGGCTTTAATCGTCGCCATAAAAAGGAATTAAAGGCCTGTTTCGAGCTCGGCCGTATTTCTCCCCCCTCTTTTGTTCCTCACTGTTGTTTTTCCTAAATGTTGCAATGCACTCTGGGAACTGTGCAGAGCAGCGGGTGTGTTTAATGGCGGTTTTATGGAGGGCTGTAAAAGTGCAATTGTGGTAAATTCCCTGATCAGCAGCTCACCTCCTGTACGCCTCGTTTTTAATGTGAGACACTGAAACTCGACAACCAGTAAGTGGGTCGTTCAGAGATTCACACTGCTGGAAACTAAACACACAAAGAGTTCAGACATACCTAAGAGTAATACTGTTAAAGTCATTTATTTAAGTCATTTATTTATGTGGATTATTATGTGTGTGTGTGTGTGTGTGTATGTGTGTGTGTTTAGGCTCAAACTATTATGACAACGTCCGTCCGCTGGCTTATCCGGACTCAGACGCTGTTCTCATCTGCTTTGACATCAGCAGACCAGAGACGCTGGACAACGTGTTAAAGAAGGTGAGTGTACACACACACTCACATACACACACCCACATACACACACACTGACAAATATATGTGCACACACCTGTCTGAAAGGTGTGACAGTCCCATAAATGCTGATGTGTCACAAAACTTTGATTTATTCTTGTCGATGGATTCGTTAAGGATCAGATTCATTGATGTACGAGACGTAAGGAATCAAACTCACTTATTTCCTCATCCTGAAGGAAGCTGAACCGAATCAAATGATGCCTGATGTATAAATAATTTACAAAACGGTAGAAAAGAAGAAAAAAATCTAATGATGAAAATGAATAAACTGTAATAAGAGTTTCCTCGATAACTAAAACAGGAAATGGTTATATTGTCCATGACGTCACAGACAGATTTCTTCAAACTCTCATTAAATCTCTACCCACATGTTATAAAAATAAAGATTATTAGAAAGTAGCAGATTGTGTGTGTGTGTGTGTGTGTGTGTGTGAGTGTGTGTGTGTGTGTGTGTGTGGAGAGTGTAGCTAGCTCGGACAGTTAGCTCCCTTCAATCTAATTTGGGCTCAAAGGAAGTTCTATAGAATTATACAGAAATTATATAATTATATAATTTTCACAGTCATTTATTAGTGTTTAAATAGCTAGCTAATGTCTCATTGGTTTTAAAGGGGAAAAAGAAAAACAAACCCCTCGCTGGACAAGCCACGCCCACAAATGACATCATAATGGTCACTACAAGTGACACAGTGTTTCTTTTCTTATGGTATGTATTTCACTTTTTGCAGATGTTCGTGTGTGTGTGTGTGTGTGTGTGTGTGTGTGTCAAAGTTGAACTTGTGCGTTAAATTAGTTTTTTGGGTAGTATGGTTGCCTCAGGACACACACAGGTGCATGTACACACACACACACAATTAATAATGGCCGCTTTGAAGCGTAATCAAACTATAGAAAGAAATGTCAGGTTTTCTGACACATAAATGTGTGTGTGTGTGTGTGTGTGTGTGGTTGTAGTGGCAGATTGAGACACAGGAGTACTGTCCCAATGCGAAGGTGGTGTTGGTGGGCTGTAAGCTGGACATGAGGACAGACATGAACACACTGCGGGAGCTGTCTAAACTCAGACTGATCCCTGTCACACACGAACAGGTGAAAAACACACACACACACACACACACACACACACACACACATAGTGATAGCACTATCGCTAACTATACCAGTGTCTCTCATGGATATTTAATCACACAAGCTGTTAAATTTTCTTTCTTAGTCATACGTGCTAATAGAAGCCGCGAGCTACCTTAAGCTAACATGACAGGATGTTTATATTATATTCAACTAACGCTGTGAACTGTCAAGATTTCTGAAATTAAATAGTCTTTTAAAAAGTTTTCTTTACTAACGCTAGCTAACGGTTAAGCAGACAGGGCTTTAGCAGAACGCTTCTGTGTTTATTAAATGAACCGTGTAACAGTGCTGTAGGAGAAACTGCTAGCATAATGCTCAAGTATTGAAATTTTTTTTTCCAGAAATCATTCGAGTAATTGCTGTAGTTAGCTTGTTATACACTTTCTCCTGCTCCGTCCTAGGGCACGTCCCTGGCGCGGCAGATTGGCGCTGCAGCCTACGCCGAGTGCACATCCAAGAACTCAGAGGACAGCGTGCGGGACGTTTTCCACATCGCCACGGTAACAACCGTCGGTCACGAGACCCAGCGACTGAAGCGCTCGGGATCACGGCGAGGTCTTAAACACACTTCCCAGAATCCTCAGCGCTCCGAGATCCTGGAGCGACGCAAGGACAGAGTGAAGAGCTGCATGCTGATGTAGAGGTCGCGACCCCATGACCTCACGGCCTACGACAAGAGCTCGCTTCTCATCCTTCGTTAGTTTTTTTAGTTGGGGTTACGGTTGACATTAACGGTCAGGATGGAGGTTAGAGACGACTCGAAGGCCAGAGTGCAGGCAGATTTATTCTTTATTGTTTATTTTTACTTCTGATTTCTTTCACGTCACCAATGAGTCGGGAATAAAACCACAAAACATGCGCGTGTGTGTTTGTGTATGTGTATACATATATATATATATATATATATATAAATATATATGGGTTTTTTTTAAGCTTCGCTGTATACATAAATATATTTATTAACTTTTTGTTTAAAAAATTTCTATATATTTGCATATATTTTTGCTTACTTTTTAAATCAGAAAGTTACTAAAACCAGTAAGAAAAATATTAATACAGTTTTTTGTTCACTAGAAATAGTTGTGTTTTGTTGTTGTTTTAACATCTTTGCGTTTTTAAGTTTGGAGCACGGAGGAGAAACTCAACTGAACTGTCGCTGTTCGTGTCTGCCGCGATGTCGTGGTTTTCCGCCTGCTGATGATGTCGGACTCTACAAAATAAGATGAAATTCTGTTGTTTCTAAATAATTTGCTCAGCGTACTGACTGTGTAAGGGCTCGAGACGCTGATGATGCACTTTATGATTTTATTTTTTTTATTTATTTATATTCCTGTATTATTGTGGGTTGGTTTTTTATTGTTTAAGACAGAGACGTGAAACAAAACAGCTAGATATAATACATAATAATGAATAAAACTGATATAAAAGTCATAATGTTTAAAATGTAAGAAAATGTAAAAGCAAATTTATGCTGATGGCTTTCTGGTTGTCAGTAAGAATAAAAATAGACTTTAACCGTTTTTATAATCAAGCTCCGTCTTTTCTTCAGTGAAGAATTGAAAAAATTTCTTTTATTTTCATTTGCTTCGGAGAAACAAAAAATAGTGGAAGCTTTTAATGTTCAGTGTGTTAGTGTTAATTATAATAAACATCACAACATAAAGCGAGGGAAGGAAGCTGGCCTGTGAAATCATTCCTTTCTGCTTAGTTGAGTAAAGACACTAAGAGGAAGTGTTTGGACGACAGACACCTGAAGTTGTTCCGAGGCTGACAGGTGGTTGTATGGGAGGTTGTATGGGAGAGGTTGTATGGGAGAGGTTGTATGGGTGGTTGTATGGGTGGTTGTATGGGAGGTTGTATGGGAGAGGTTGTATGGGTGGTTGTATGGGTGGTTGTATGGGTGGTTGTATGGGAGAGGTTGTATGGGAGGTTGTATGGGTGGTTGTATGGGAGGTTGTATGGGAGGTTGTATGGGTGGTTGTATGGGAGGTTGTATGGGAGAGGTTGTATGGGAGGTTGTATGGGTGGTTGTATGGGAGGTTGTATGGGTGGTTGTATGGGAGGTTGTATGGGAGAGGTTGTATGGGAGAGGTTGTATGGGAGGTTGTATGGGTGGTTGTATGGGTGGTTGTATGGGTGGTTGTATGGGAGGTTGTATGGGTGGTTGTATGGGAGGTTGTATGGGAGGTTGTATGGGTGGTTGTATGGGTGGTTGTATGGGAGGTTGTATGGGTGGTTGTATGGGAGGTTGTATGGGAGAGGTTGTATGGGAGGTTGTATGGGTGGTTGTATGGGAGGTTGTATGGGTGGTTGTATGGGAGGTTGTATGGGAGAGGTTGTATGGGAGAGGTTGTATGGGAGGTTGTATGGGTGGTTGTATGGGAGGTTGTATGGGTGGTTGTATGGGTGGTTGTATGGGAGGTTGTATGGGTGGTTGTATGGGAGGTTGTATGGGAGGTTGTATGGGTGGTTGTATGGGTGGTTGTATGGGTGGTTGTATGGGAGGTTGTATGGGTGGTTGTATGGGAGGTTGTATGGGTGGTTGTATGGGAGGTTGTATGGGTGGTTGTATGGGAGGTTGTATGGGAGAGGTTGTATGGGTGGTTGTATGGGTGGTTGTATGGGAGAGGTTGTATGGGAGGTTGTATGGGTGGTTGTATGGGAGGTTGTATGGGTGGTTGTATGGGAGGTTGTATGGGAGAGGTTGTATGGGAGAGGTTGTATGGGAGGTTGTATGGGTGGTTGTATGGGAGGTTGTATGGGAGGTTGTATGGGTGGTTGTATGGGTGGTTGTATGGGAGGTTGTATGGGTGGTTGTATGGGAGGTTGTATGGGAGGTTGTATGGGAGGTTGTATGGGTGGTTGTATGGGAGGTTGTATGGGTGGTTGTATGGGAGGTTGTATGGGTGGTTGTATGGGAGGTTGTATGGGTGGTTGTATGGGAGCTCTGACACGACTGGACTATTGTTTATTGTTTTATAAACGCCTCTGCAGCTCTGTGTAATTCAGCGCTGTTTTAGGATTTTAGCATCACGGCACAACTGAGATGAAAATGTTCACAATATTATAAATGAAGCAGGAGATTGGGTTAATCAAACGCAGATTAGGTTAGAGTTTAAAATTTAATGAGCTCTAATGAACGCTCTCACTGACGATCTCTGGAATCTCTGAAAATACACACACACACACACACACATGCTTGTCATGCCAGTGAATGATTGATTGTGTGAAAACTTCACTGTGACAATTAAGTGTGACAGTGACACACTGACTCAACGGTCTTACACACACACACACACACACACAATCAACAGGTACAGAATGCTGTAAGTATGTTCTTTGTTAATTATGAGCAATGGCTGATGACAACTGTGTGTGTGTGTATGGATGTATTGTTGCCATATTTTATTGTTTTGAGGGAAGGAAGCACAAGAATGTGTGTGTGTGTGTGTGTGTGTGTGTGTGTGTGTCCTGTTTACACACTGACTGCAGGATGTTAAAGAGACAGAGTAACTAAAGTCTTCAGCGTGTAAATAATTTGCTTCATCACACCAAGCTAACACAGAGCGCTGATTATTTTCCTTAATAACAGGACACACACTCTACAAGACTGGCTGTACAGGATCTCACACACACACACACACACACACACACACACGGATCTTCCACAGTGTATCAAGTTTACGGTTTGAAAATAAACACACACAAACACAATGTGAGTAAACAAGGCCATAAAAATAGCATTTCCTTTATTATTAGTTACACACACGTTGGCTGGCGTATTTCAGGTGTGTGTGTGTGTGTCAGACAGGTGAACAGGTGTGCTCAGATTCTCAGCACTGAGGGAACGAGCTGAGGAAGCGAGCTGAGGGAACACACTTAGGAAATGCCCTGGGGGAACGAGCAGAGGATACAAGCTGAGGGAACGCCCTGAGGGAACGCCCTGAGGGAACGCCCTGAGGGAACGCCAAGCAAGAGCGCTAAGTGAACAGTGAGGGAACGCTGAGGGAGCGCACTGAGGATCAAGAGAAACCTGAACCCTAAATCACTCTAAATTGAGACTCCTTGAAAATTAAATTCCCAAATCACTGCCCCGAGGGATTATGGGTAATGCTTATTCTATATTAAATTGGACATCTTGAGCATGTGTGAGATCTCAGGTCCATCTCAGCCCAGAAATTCATAATGAACAACTCCTGACTCCAGAGAGTGTGTAAAGTCTCAAACAAACAGGTTTAAACACAAACAATGTGACGCACTAATCAGCGAGCTAGCTGTATTAGCCATGTACACGCGTCACACACTTTTAAATCATCTTTAGGATGATAATGAAATATGCTTCTTCTATTTTTTTTGTGAATTTAACTGCAGGGAGGAAGTGGTTTCTGAGGAACTGAAGAAACGTCGCACCACGCGCTGCAGGACTCACTAAAGACGATCGTTTGGGTTTCCAGCTTCTTTATAGAATCGTAAGGAATTCTGGGTTTGAATGCACTAAAATGGCGGCTCTGTGTCTCACACACACAAGAATGTGAAGGTGAAGCTGGCTTTCCTGACACTCACAGCAGGCCAAGAGACACAAAAGCCTTTTTATAGCTTTTTTATTCAGAGCTCATTATGCACAGGTTGAAAATTTGCATTAAAACAGAACGGATGTATCGCTGGTGTCTGGCTCGCGTCTGATCCTTCTCTCGCTGTTTACACTCGAGCCATATTTAATTATTCAGCAGGAAATTCATGCTCTTGGCAGGAAATATCCGCAGCGTGTCCTCCTGCTGAGAGTGTGTGTGTGCGTCTGACAACCTTTGTTATTGCTCTGTGAATGCATCCTACTTAAAAGAGATTGTGTGTGAGAGTTGAGGTCAGGAAAGCACCTTTACTGCACAGCACTTGTGCCATTAAAATGCACGAATTGCACGCAACTGGAGACTGCATTAAAGTCATAGAGGATGAGAACAGACCAGGCAGTGTGTGTGTTCACACATCAGCGGTCAGGTGGAGGGAATAAACCGCTGCGGGAGGTGATGCTACAGCAACATAATCAGTGCCAGGCTGGTGTGAGGACGTGGAAGGAGTAAACTTCCAATTTTAACCGAACTTTAACTATTTATGATACTTAATTTAATTCCATTACAGATGTTTAATTTCCTAAAGACCCTGAGGTCACACTCTCTGACACTGGAGACTCCTTCATAACCCTAAACAGTCTGGAGATGCTTTTCACTGTAAGGTTTAATCACCGCACGTCTCACTACATCTGTACACTACAACTGTTCTGCTTCAAGTCTGCCTCCACCTCTCTCTCTCTTCTCATCCTTTATTATTCAGTGAGTTCTGCACTCTGATTGGTCAGATGATGATTAATTAGTGTAGAGCAGGTTTAGATCAATGTGCTCCATCTTTTATGACATGGTTTCCAGGATAACAACTTGCTCACATGGACATGTCCAGCATTGACAATCGAGGCTTTTATTCAACCTGTATGGAAGGAGTCTCCAGTGTCAGTGCTTTAGAACAGTCAGAGGTGACGCTGTAAGGTTCCAGATCTCTATCTCAAGAACCTAATAACGCACTGTGACTATCATGAGAATTACTGAGGAACCCACTTCCTTAGAAACCCAATCCCCTTTTGACCCAATCTCTCTTACGCCAACTCTCCATTAATAAGACAAAAACTAAACACTACAGCTTGTCACGTTTCTAAGGAACAAAGTCTTGTCTAGACAGTTGTTTTGGGTTTGTTCTTCATGATCACTACAAGGGACACAGTGAAGCCCATGTTCAGGAGAATTTGTGCCCCTGTTTCTTACCCGAGAGTGGTTAAGGACCTTGTCGAGTGAGACAGTCGCCCTGAGGCTGATCTGTAATAAAACCAGACGCTGATATCCACATCACCATAAAACTCTGAGAACGAGAAGTGATGAGCGCGGTGAAATCCAGCCTAAGCAGTTCCACTACACACTTAAAACCTGAGCGCTGATGCTGAAAGAGTGTGTGTGTGTGTGTGTGTGTGTGTGTGTGTGTGTGTGTGTGTGTGTGTGTGTGTGTGAGAGAGAGAGAGAGAGAGAGAGAGAGAGAGAGAGAGAGAGAGGGTTGTTTATAAATGTGATGGACAGATTGATGGTGGACGGATGGAGAACCCATGAGACTGTGCTTTTACAGATCCCGTGGGTGCACAGGAGGAAACAGCTAAGAGTTCATTATTAATAATGTCAGAGGCGGAAACTCTGAGCAAGCAAAAACACAAAAAATAAGTGTGTGTGTGTGTGTGTGTGTGTGTGTGTGTGTGTGTGTGTGTGAGAGAGAGTGTGTGAGAGTGTAAAGAAATCTCACCAAACACATGTCACCCATTGAGCACTTTACACTGAAATGTACAAGGACAAAGTCTTATTTACAACGCAGATTAAAACTGATGGATGAGTTAAAGTGAAACAGGATTAATGATGCACAGACGTCTGCTCAGATAAAGTGCAAGTAAGGAGAGGAGGGGTTTAAAAACAACAACAACAACAAAAAAAAACAACATAACAGTTATGGTTTATAATCCTGTGGATTTTGGAGCGTGTACGTGGCGACCGAATCCAAGAGCCAACTCCGAGTCACTACAGTGGCTTTTCTCTGTAGAGCTGAGAGAGGGAGACAGAGTGAGAGAGAGAGAGTGAGAGAGAGAGAGAGAGAGAGAGAGAGAGAGTGAGAGAGAGAGAGAGAGAGACAGGAAAAGAGAGAGAAAAGGAATAAATGGATTAAGTATTTTTAAATAAACACAGCAAACCAGAGCATTAAACTAGAACTGCTTGTCTTTTTCTGCACCTTATGGATGATTTTTATTCCTCTCACACACTCCAGTGAAGCTCAGACTCCATAAGTGGAGGAGTGTTTACCTGTTCTCGTATATTGTTGTTTTGTAACAACTGTGTTTGTTTATTTATTTATCTTGCATTTATTTGTGATAAAGTCTGGTACAGAGTTCAGGCGGATCTCCTCACCTGTGTAGTACGACTGAGAGTCATCAGGACCAGGCTGGACCACCACCAGCTGATAACGCAGACCCTAACACACACACACACACACACACACACACACACACACACACACACACACACACACACAGATACAGATAACTGATAAAAGGACATGAATATGAACAGGAGGACGGAGAGCGGTACCTTCCTGGAGAACATCAGCGGATCTTTCACGACCGTTGCTCCACACTGCTCCACCATCAGCTCCATCTGATCTGTGAGAAGAAAAAAAAGCAGTGTATTTAAACACAAATTACACACTCAATAAGATCTTCCCCTTATATTCAGCTGTCTAATACAGTGTGTGTGTTGCATGTGAAGTGAAATGTTTCAAAGCTTTTTTGTTTTAAATTTTGATAATTACGGCATACAGCTCATGAAAATCAAAAATATCTCAAAATATTAGAATACATCATTATGAGTTTCAGTAAATTATTCATACTGTACAGTATAAACACTGTGTGTGTCAGTCTGGTTCAGTACACACACGGGGAAGACTTCCGACTCAACAGTTGTCCAGAAGATGATCATGATATGGAACTATGAGACCTGAATGTCAGACGTGTCGTACCTGGGTACGGACAAAGAGACCCTCTTTTCAGATCAAAGTAAATTTTGCATTTCATTTGGAAATCAAGTCTGGAGGAAGAGAGGAGAGGCACAGAGTCCAGACTGCCTGAGGTCCAGTGTTTCAACAGTCAGTAGTGGTTTGGGGAGCCATGCTATGATTCATCAGGTCCAAGGTCAGCACAGCTACTAGGAGATCTTAGAGCACTTCATGCTTCCCTCTGCTGAAGGCTTTATAGAGATGCTGATGTCCTTTTCCAGCAGGACGTAGCACCTGTCCACACTGACAAAAGTACCACCGGCTGGTTTTCTGACTGTGATATAACCATGCTTTAATTGGCCGGCTAACACACCTGACCGGAACCCTATAGAGAACCCTAGCGTCAAGAGCGGGATGAGAAACCCAGAGGGAGCCTGGATCCTGAGCTGCCAGTGATCCAGACTCCCTCTGCCCTCCGGACCTGTCTGACCCATCCTGGTGCCCCGCTTCTGGTTGGAGATCTCGTCACATGGATGCCCCTTGTGTCTCTCTGGGGTGCGTCTGGTGTCTGGGGATGGTTTCACTCTACCATGAAGACGGTTCTGGTCTCAACTGGTGTTGGCAACTGTTTCTCTGAGGTCTTGACTTGGCTGCAGTTCTTGGCTCGATAGTTCAGGACTGGAATTTCCTACAAGTCTACCCGAGTCTCCAATAACGAACTGGACTCCATATTAACATCAACTGTTATACTGAACTGCCTGCCAACTAACACACAGTATGAGTGCAGATCAATCCCTGCTGTCTGTTATCACCCAGATGAGGATGGGTTCCCTGTTGAGTCTGGTTCCTCTCTAGGTTTCTTCCTATTACCATCTCAGGGAGTTTTTTCTTGCCACTTTTTGCTGGCTTGTTTATCAGGGACGATCTGATTATTCTCATTCACACACATTCACATTCCATACAAACTGAAATAATTCTTTTGATTGTGTAAAGCTGCTTTGCAACAATGACAATTGCTAAAAGCGCTATACAAATAAAACTGAATTGAAACCCAACAGTACAGACGAGCTGAAGGCCGCCATCAAAGCAACCTGGTCTTCAGGAAGGCCTCAGCAGCGCCACACACTGATCATCTCCACACCATGACACACTGATGTAGTAATTCATGCTAAAAGAGCCTTGAATGAGGACCGAGTGTGTAAATCAACAGAATGATTCAGAACGTCTCATAAATAATTCTTTAAATGATTTTAGTTAAATATTCTATTATTTTAAGAGTGTTTTGGTTTTCATGAGCTGTAAACTATAATAATAACTAAAATGAAAACAGTTTTGTCGAACCCTTTGAGTTAAAGATGAAGGTCTTGACTTCATTCACGTCCTGAGTGTTTAGTTCAGATTCAGTTGGGGGAGGGGGGGGACAGATGCCCCAAAAATGTGTATCTTTGTGTATGTCTGTGTGTTTGTTTATATAAAGTGTGTGTGTGTGTGTGTGTGTGTGTGTGTATACAGAGAGAGGGAGTATATACTTTATTTGTATATATAAAGGGTTTACTTCGTCACACCTGTGCTCATATCAGTGAAGGAGCCCTGGAAGCAGATCTCACATCTCCTCATCAGCAGCTGCAATAACACACACATTTCATATAAAACTCATGTCTATTATGGGTAATACACACAGTCCAAAACAACCCTAGGACTACACACACACACACACACACACACACACACACACACACACACACACACACACACACACACACACACACACACACTATGAGGAGGACTAATTAGCAGAGCCGTCCGCAGTGGTTAAACCTCACTAATGGACAGAACCAGAGAACACAAGTCTGAACCTGACTTTTATTTAGGCACTAAACACCCTAATTCATTAAAAATATCACACACACACACACACACACGCAGAACTCTTCATGAGCAACAAGAAGCTTAAAGGCCAAAAACACACTTTTTCAACATGTTTAGACATTCAGATCTCCTCTGTGTGTGTGTGTGTGTGTGTGTGTGTGTGTGTGTGTGTGTGTGTACAAACAAAAAAGTAACAGTCTCTGCTTTTTTCCTTCCTTTTTCGTCATGTGTTTGACCTGGAGTTTAAACAAGCCAATCAGATTCCCTCCCCTAATGTGACATCATATATGATGAACCCCTCTTTAGGCCCGATGCTCAGCTCTACTGTTCTCTGTGGGGGCGTGGCTCAGGGGTAGCTCATTTACATAGACACCAAAATGACAAATTTGTATAAGGAGTGAGAAACAGGGAGACAGAGAGAGAGAGATTTACATTTAGGCATTTGGCAGACTCTCTTATCCAGAGCGACTTACATTTTTATCTCATTACACATCTGAGCAGTTGAGGGTTAAGGGCCGCGATCAAGGGCCCAACAGGGGCAACTTGGTGGTTGTGGGGTTTGAACCTGGGATCTTCTGAACCGTAGTCCAATGCCTTAACCACTGAGCTACCTAGAGATCTGTAATAACTTACTATACTGGACCTTTAAATATCAGGAAGTACCAGCCGCCTACCTTCCTGCAGCCTGATATTAGGTCTTATTCATTATTATTATTATTAATATTATTTAGTACCAGTTTACTTTGTACCATTATTGTAACATTTGAAGTATTTTTTTTTAGTTAATGCTAAATAGAAAGAAAAGAAAAGGAGTCTCACGTCATCATCAGGAGCGGTTCGGGCTTTTCGGGGTCCGCTGTGGTCGAGTCCGTTAACAACATCACCGCACACCTCGTACGGAGCCTGGAGAGAACCACAGGTCACGATGTGTGTCAGATTTATCACTCTGGAGTTAAGAAGAGTCACTTCATCTGAAAATACTATAAAAACTCAGGAAGTTTCATTTGTGTGTAAAATGTTTCAAAGAAAAACAAGTGTCAAGTTACAGATCAGACTGGAGTTGGATTCATTTAAAGGAGATCTGACAAACGTGTTGGTGTGAAGTGAGAGAGAGAAAAGATTTACTTCAGCTAGAAGTTTGCCGTGTTTGAAGCACTCTGAGATCCCTGCAGGAGACGAGAGGGAGAAAGAAAAAATACTGAACAAACTGAATAAAGTGTTATAACGACAAACACTCTGCTTCAACAACGTGACGCGTGATCGTTCACAATCTCAAGTCTAATCTGTGTGGTGTGAGGCTCCTGCAGCTCCTCGCTCACACTTTTAGTTATTTACGTCGTCTCATTATCAGTAAACGTCTATAATGACTTTAGGGAGGAAAACAAATCAGGAAGGAAGCAGCAGGTTGCTGGTGTGTCTGCTCAGCGTAAATAGGACAAGTTAGCACGCTCTGACGCTTCGCTAATCTAACCTGAGAATCTGAGCGTCAGTACAAAGTCGAGCCTGTAACACACGACCCTGAATTACTGGCAATGAGGAAATCGATTCAGTTAAATATCATGATTCTTTTGTGTATTCGTGTGTATCGTGTTGTATTCATCACCACACTGACTCCAAAATGTTTCAATTTATAATATTTTAAAACATCTGAATATTTATAAAAATCATAATACTAAAAGAATCGCAGGAGAAATGGAATCTTCACCCGGGTGGGGTGATGATATCGTATCAGTGTGTTATTGTAGCTGTATTGATCTCCTAGGCTGTTAAAATTCACTCATAACTACTGTGTGTCTCATATAAACAAAAAGACGACTGACAGGACACTGATACTCACACAGGAAGCTGACCACCCACTTCCTGCCAGCGATGCCCTGGAAGTACTTCAGCGTTCGCTCACACACCAAGTTGCCATCTGCAAAATACATCAGGAGTAAATAAACAACAACAACAACAACAACCATAACAACAACAAAAAGAGCACAGTACTGAGCTGATATTCTGATACCATCAACAAGGTCAAGGAGAAAACTGTGAGTGTGAGTGTGTGTGTGTGTGTGTTTGTGTGTGTGTGTAAGTGCACGTCTCAGCAGTATATGAAAGATCTACTAGGCAGAGAGAGCACATCTGCTGGAGGACACTGAACATATCGCTCAGACTCACTCTGCCACACCGCTGTGGATTTAATTACTTGTAGACGTCGTCATTAGACTCACATTAAAAACTAATTAGGCGGTTTGTGTTGCTGCTTAATGCACTCGGGTCACGACGCAGCTCTGAAGAGACTACAACCAGCACACAATTTAAAAAGACGCATTATTTTTCATGTTCTGTCTGTCTGCCTGCCTGTCTGCCTGCCTGCCTGCCTGTCTGTCTGCCTGCCTGTCTGCCTGTCTGCCTGCCTGTCTGCCTGCCTGTCTGCCTGCCTGCCTGTCTGTGCCTGACTTCCTGAACCTGTTGAGTGGAACTTGTGTGTAACGTTACAAATGATCATCTTGGTCCTGCAGTCTGATTAGGAAGATCTCCTGGAAGCCTGACCAAGATGACCGAAAACATCAGGACATCTTCCGAACTGGAGGACTAAACTGCTGTATGAACGTCAGACATCAAAGCTCCGGGGACGTTATGTTAATCTGCTGCTTTCTTAAAGGTGGCTTAATTTAAAACAATGCGACACAGGGAAGTAATTACCCACACAATGGAGAGAGAGAGAGAGTGTGTGTGTGTGAGAGAGAGAGAGAGAGAGTGTATGAGAAAGAGAGAGATAACTTAAATTCAGACAAAAACACCACACACACCTGTTTTGATGATGATGTGAGTTGTAGAAGGAGTGACCTGACTGCTGACACCAGCCTTCATTTTCCTTGCGAATTTCTTCACTAGACCCTGAACACACAACAACAAAAACATGTGTGTGTGTAAGAGAGAAAGAGCGCGCGTGTGAGTGAGAGAGAGAGAGCTGAAGAAGCTCCTCGTGTTTATAGCTGCTATAACATGTGACCTTGTTTCACTGATGTTCCACAACGTTAAATATACCGACATACAGACACACAGAAAACCCTGCTGATGTTTTATTAATAAATGTAAATGTTGTGGATTAAAAGGCATGGAGCGCTTAGGGACACGCGGTTAGAGGAAAATCATCACCACAACATCATTACAGAGGCTTTATGAGTCTGTAACATCAGTCATAAGTCTGTGTGTAAATCTTATAAGAGTTATTAGATAATTCATAGCGAGGGTGAGCTGATGTACTGGACGTCCTGCTACAGAAGTCATTAGAGACCTCTCACTGTCTCTGTCTCTCACCTGCTCGGTGGCACTGAGGCCCGACACCACCAGCTCCATCCCGTCTCCGCTCACCGCTCTGCACTCGTTCTTCATCGCAGGTTCTCCAAAAGCTGGACGAGACGCCAAAAACATCAGGATCAGGATTCTCTAAAACATTTAGTCAAAAGATGATAGAAACCATTTAATCACGCGGTACCGTCTCCCCTCGACTCGTCCGGCTTCCGTTCCTCCGTCACACCGACCGCCAGAACTTCAGGCACGGCAAGCTGACCTGTGACCTCTGACCTCTGAGACGGCTGCTTTAGGCTTTTACAGGACCGCTGACTTCTCGTTCTGCCTCGGTGTCCTGCAGGGCATAAACACACACACACACACAGTTATGAATCTGACTACACACATTACTGAAAGAGTGTGTTCAGTATAAAAGGCTTTAACATCTTTTAAAAGTAATAAGTGTAAAAGGTTGCTGTTAGATAATCGCCAAGGTTCCTAAACTTCAGATTAACTAAGTTGGGATGTGAACGCTCTCAGGAACGACCCGTGTACAGAAACCTGTATCAGTCAGAACTGAACCGCACAGAACCAATAGTTACTTATTCAGTTCCTGGATTCCTGAAAAGCTTCATGTAACAGACTGTTAGTGTGAGTTTTTAAGACCAGGTTTCTAACAGAGACTAATGAAGAGGCTGGAGTTACACACACACACACGCGCGCACACGCACACGTTAGCGCAGTGTGACGCTTAGCATTAGCGCTGATGTGAGTCAACACACTGAGAAAATGTAACCTGCAGTAGAGGATAAATCACACAGAGATTTAATCGTGGTTAATTATTCACGACTTCATGAGCCGAGTGAAGAAGAAGAGGAGAAGCTCATTATATCAGAACAACACTAATCAACGGGACGCTTATAGCCGACGCAGCACGCCGTAGATTAGCGTCTTTAAACCACGGCGGAGTCCATTTATCATTATTACTGCTAAATGATATTTCTAAAACAAGAGTGTGTGTGTGTGTGTGTGTGTGTGTGTGTGCATACTGAGATCAATCCAGTCCACAGACACAGAGAGAGTCTTGTGGAAACACTACGGTGTGTGTGTGTGTGTGTGTGTGTGTGTGTGTGTGTGTGTGAGAGGAGAAGAAGAGCGTGTGTTGGTATAAATGTAGCTCTTACAGTTCAGAGCTTCTACATGAACGTCCTCGTCTAGTGTTTAACGACAGACTTTAACAGAGTGGTGTATGGGGGTTCGACTGCTCCGTACCCGAGTGCTGATCCTCGTCCGCCGTCTGATCTTTCTTGTCCTCCAAGTCGTCATCTTTCTTCTGGAGAGCCTCGGACACTAAAGCCATCATCCTCTCCAACCTGTGGAGCTCCTGCTGCATCTCCTGTTTCTGCTACACACACACACACACAGGAGGGAAGCTGCACACAGCGGTGTGTATGTGTGTGTGTGTGTGTGTGTGTGTGTGTGTGTGTGTGTTCTTTCACACTTCTGAACAGGTTCAATACTAAAGGTTTACTCTTATTATGTAAATCTAAACAGGACGTGTGACTGAGCACTCTGACACGCCTCTCAGACCTCATGAACTCGTTACTTATAACAGACAAACTGCCATCTACTGGACAGAAGTGACTCCAAAATTATTGGCACCTTAAAAGCATGAAAAGGTCTATTTTGAGTTCTATACACAGTAATGGTGACGGGTCGTCCTTCACCAGTTTGTTCACTCCTGGAACGATGCGCTCAGACGCCCATGTGGAATATCACAGGTTCTGTTTCAGTCAAAGCCTAAATCATCAGGATGTGTTTGCTCCTCTATGGTTCTACCCTGCCCTCACCTGGGTGCTGAGAATCTCACTCGAGTATTGAGACGCCTCGATGGAGAGCCCCGTGTTGGTACAGACACCTTCAGCTACCGCTTCACCTGAAATGAAGACAGTTAGACAGTGAGACCACGGAGAACAAACACCAATTTTATGATTGGATCATTTAGTTCAATTCAATATTTTATTTGTATAGCGCTTTTAACAATCAGGAAAACATTAAGGAAAATTAGTATGAAATGTGTAAAAGATGAGAAGCTGAGAATCAGAGAGAGAGAGAGAGAGAGAGAGAATCTGTTGGGTCTTAGTGCCCGCCTCTCACTGGTATAATCAACATCCATGCGTGTGTGTACTGTTTACTATAACACTGACCACGCGTCTGTGTGTATAACAAGTGTCATTCCTCCTCTCCTCCTATCTGTCAGGATCTATTTACACTTACTAAAAGGTAAAGTGCAGGTTAATGTGTTTTATTTTTACTTTATATTTTGTATTAATAATTTTTATGTACTGATTTTCCTGGGTTGTGGAACGAATTAGCAAACAAACTACAACTGCATACCTGATTTATTCTCACCGCTCCAGACTACAGATTAAGCACCTCACAGAACTCACCTTCCCGTGGAGTCCCGAAAAGATCCACAGAACCTTGACTATCTGAGATCCACTGGTCTCCGCACGCGGGGTCAGGAACATCGCCGTCTTCTACATCTTCAGGATTTACATCTGCAGCTGATTTCCCTTTCTGATAGGAGGTGATGCGCTGGCTCGCGGGAGTCGACTGAGCTTCCGGTTCACTGCGAGAGCGACTATCCTGACTCACAGGCTCTGAGCCTGGCCTCGAGTCTCGGTCTTCAGCGTGGACGCCATCTTGTTTTGAAGAGGTTTTCACCGGCTCTTTATCAGGCGCCGAGGGCCACTGGTGAGATTTAAAAATCTGGGCTAGCGGGGGCAAGTCCTCATTGTCCACGCTGGATTCAGAGCCTGAAGACTCCAGTCTCTGGGCCTTCCGCTTCCTGCACACACGTGGCTGAGAAAGCTCTTCCTCTCCATCAACCTTATCCAAGTTCTGAGTGGCTGCAGGTTCTGTGGTCAGAGCTTCAGGACCGTGTGGGACAAGGCCATCTGGGGTGACAGAGGACTCAAAATTATTGCACCGGATTTCTGAGTCGGCCGTGTTTCCCAATGGGATGCTAGGAATTTTGTTCCGGTCTTCATCAGAGTTTGCTTGGGATGGTTCCTCTAAAATTTCTGAGGACTTCTGAGACTTTATGGAGTCTTTACTGCAAGAGATTGGAGGCTCCTCTTGGGTCACGCTTGTGGAGAAAAGCTGGATGGAATTTCCAAGTTCAATGTTCACAGGAGGTCTGGAAACTTGAGATCTTGAGCAATCTTGGGATTCTGCAACCTTCTCATAGTGGTCATGGGCACCTGAGGTTTTGATGGAGCTATCTTTTGGTAGACTGGGATGAGCAGGTGATTTTACCTGTAGCAGGCTGACACTCGCAGCATCTGCAACACAGCTTTGAGATGTTTGAGATGGGATCTTGCAAGCATTTAAGGGTAGACCCTGATTATAGTCTGGAGAGATGTATGGCATCTCTGGTTGGTCTACACACTCTTGTTTATCTTCCTCTACAATCTGAGTAAGAGATTTTTCTTTGGATCTGGAGTGTGAAGTTCTTGGACTACCCAGATAGAAGGACTTCCTCTTGGTGACTTTGAAGGTCTTCATGAGCTGCTCAGTGTCGAGTTCACTATCGTTTGTGTCTTCGTCTTGCTCTGTTTCTCTGTCCTCGAAACCACACATGAATGTTTCTGTAGATGCTCCTTCCTGTCGCTTCTGAGGTAAAGATTCAGGAACCACGGCTGCTAGTGGACTTGTCGAGTTTTCTACTTTGGTCGAAGAAGAAGTAGGAGAAGTTAAAATGTGCTTGTCCTGATTCACTGTGTCTGGGACAACTGAAACCAGCGAATGTTCTTCAGTTTCAGTTCCCTCAGACACACACTTGGGAGCTGCAGCGTCCTCGCTCAACTGCACGACTTCAATGTTTTCAGAGTCATCGTTGTAAACACAACCATTTCTTCTCCTCACAGACTGGTCCGGTTTCTCACTCGGGTTAGCCTCAGACTGACTCGTACCAGCACGACCAGTCTTCTCACGGGTCTCATCCAGGCTAGTGGTAGGATCCTTCTCTGGTACTTCAGTGGGTTTTGGGACAGCTTGTTTAGATCGGCTTCTCCTCGTCAGACCTTGAACTTCAGCGGTGAACTCCTGCAGCCTTAAGCTTCGTCTGGTTCTCCGAGCATCAGGAGACTTCAGTTCTGCGCTGCTAGGATAACTTTCAATACTGACTTCTGTCTCGATTAATTTGGGATTACCTGGGACCTTCTCCCTCATGTCAATAATCTCTGTTCCAGCACTGACTAGAGCAAGGGACTTGGCATATTTGCCGTTTTTGCTTTTTTCTGACTCGTCCTCTTTGGCAGCATCACTGCTGCTCCTGGTGCTCCGTCTCGTCCGGTCTTTCTTATTGCTCTCTTTCTCTGCCAAGTCTCGGTCCACATCCTGCCAAACCGCCTGCATCTTTTTTGATCTTCTCCCTGGTTTCTTCACAGGAACTTCAAACGCTGGACTTTCTTCCTTATTTTCAGCGCTTTCATTCAGACCGTTCTGCACCTCCTGCTCCGGCTCGTCTGAGAATCTTAACGACCCATTTCCTTCACACGCTCCATCATCTTTATCTTTACTCGCTGTCTCAACTGGAGCCACCTTACGGCTTGACCTCCTCTTAGGCGTCTCAATCGTTTCATCTTTTTCCGTCACGTTCCCGACAGGCGCGATCTCCTTTTCAGAAGAGTAACTTTTGATGAATTTGCTGACCTTGGAGACTCTGCGCTCTCGTTTATACACCGCCCCAAACACTTGTTCCTCCAGCCCTCGACACGGCACCGCCCTTTCAGGACTCGCATCAGCTTTGTCGTTACCAGAAGCGTGAATCTCTGTCGACGCACGTGACGCTGTACTCTCTCTATCGCCATCGCTCTCTGTGGAAATCAGAAGAGCTCCTTCCGTGTAGCTTTCGGCTGCCGCGTCAGACGTCGGAGAGATCTTCAGCAGCCACTCGGACACTTTCTGAACGCTTTTCTTTTGTCTTTTATCCACAATCCTGTCTGGCTCCAAGCAAAGGCGTTTAGATCGTCTGCAGGAACGTTTCCCGTCGTCCGGAGTAACGTCCTGCTGCGTCTGTGAATTACAGGCTCCTGGTGTCAGAGGAACGTCTCCAGGATCTGCAGGTTTTATTTCAGATTTCTGTGCTGAATCACCATGACTGCCGTCGAGGCAATCTTCCTCTGCAGTGTCAGGACGCGAATCCTCAAGACACATGAGTTTTGCAAAAGCATCTTTAGCTGTAAGTGAGACGAAGGTTAAAACAATAAGAACAGTTCATGGTGTCCAACAATATTATTAATACGGAACTTTGCAGGACGCATGGAAACTTATCTAACTGTAACGTGCACTTTGGATTCTTGTATTTCATAATTTGACAAACAAACATGGTCTCACCTTCTGCTGTGGAGGAAAGCGTGGCTTCTTTCTCCGTCACATCGCCCTCTGTGGGTGTGTTCTCTCCACTGCAATGCTGATCTCTCGACTCCGTCTCGACACTGACACACAGAAACGAGAAAAAAAGGATGAAGAAAAAAACCTCGGAATCATCGTCAGTGTGGCATAGTAATGTAAAACAACAACAACAATAATAATAAAACAGTAAAAGAAGTGACTCTGACCTAGTGCCTTGTCTCCTCTGTGGCAACCCAGTGAAATCTACACACACAATATTACAGATTACAGAGTTTTTGCCCAAACTTCCGACATCAATATCTCAAAGGTAAAGTTTAAATGCACATCTACGTTAAGTGTAAATATTCCACACACACACTTACAGTTTGTGCTCGTATCAAATTCATATGATCGGACTAAATTCTGGAGACCTTCTACCAGTTTCTGGAAGCCTGGACTCTCCTGAAGACTCCTGTTTCACATTTAAACATCAGAATTCTCAACAAATAATAAAGAAATAAACTAAATATGTGAGATTACGCCTTGCGGATACGAGTGTGTTTACCTCTTGGTGACCTTGGCCTTGCAGACGGGGCAGCTGGTTTCCTTCCTCTTGTTCCTCTCCAGAAGCCTGGTCATGCAGAACCTACAGAGATAAAACATGTAATAATAATCACCATCACATTTAACAAATCTTTCAAAAAAACAAACATAAGATGCAAATGGTTAAGTAAATAAACAAATAAATGTGCTTGTATTTTTTTTGGGTAAATACAATTACATTTTTTTTTCCATTTTAAGATTCTTCTAATGAAATGATATAACATAAAAAGTAATGTAACCAAATATTTTTTTTTTTTTTACATTTTTATTAAATTAAAAATCTTGCACTCTAATGTACAGTAGGTTTCATAATACAAGGATAAAATTAATAATAATAATAATAATTAATCTGATAGAAATGTGTAAATGCTAAAATCTTTAATACGGTATAATATTTCATTATACACAGTTTCACAAGCAAGTGAGTAAATTAATTTTAAAATAAAGAAAAAAACAAAATATCAATATGTAATTTGAAATAATTATAGAAAAAAATATTACAAATGAATATTTAGACATTATTTTAATACATTTACATTATAGTGTTTGTTTTCGTTGCTACTGTGTTTATGATAAATGTCAATATTATTAATAATAATAATAACAGAAATAAAACATGAGTTGGTAAATCTCTGTAAAAGGTATGTCTGTGATTAGGCATTACTTAATAAATTGACGTAAAGAATTAAACTGATTAAAAATCTATTTATTCACCTATACGTTTTTTGTTTTCCGTAAGGTTTTCCGTAGCTCAGGTGTCTATTACCTTGTGGGCCTCTAGAGGGCACCCACAAGGCTGAACTATTCGGACCTACATCAGTAATGTGGTATGATTGTGGGACTGGAACCGTTTAAACTAAATGGTAATTGGGGAAAAATGTGCGTCTTGTTGTTAATTAATGTGTTCATCAATGAGTTAACATAAATCTGTGAAGTTTGCAACCATACTTTGTATAATCACAAAGTTTATTTTATTATTATTATTATTATTATTAAAATATATGTATATATATATATATAATTTTTTTTTTTTATAAATGAATATCAGTAAAAATGTGACTTACTTGCAGAACTGATGGTCACACCGGGTCGAGACGGGTTGGCTCATCAAGTCCAAACTGTCAGACATTAACACAAACAGGTGGTGCATGTTGAAGAAGAGATCTATACGTTGTACAATAATAACCTCTACAACAGATCTGTGATAAAACGCTGTCGTGGTGTGAAGAGTTCTGCTGTTAGAACCTGAACGGGTCAATGACATCATGAACCATTTTTCATTTCTGCTACAGGGGCAGTGGTACACAGAGTTATGTGAAACTCACCATATCGGACACTGCAGGTTCTCCCAAATCACTGCGATGCCTCTCTTCACGTCTGTGGCCTTCACCGCGCTCATCATCGCCCCCTACAGCACATACACAGTACTGCTTAAGAGCAAAAAACTAAACAAAACACAGAGTTTAAGAAAAATTTACAAAAAAGGTTTAACAGCAGCTTCCAGTAAAGTTCAACGGGAGATTTTTTAAAAATTCATATTAGCATATATTAATATTTATTAAGAAAGTAAATAAATATTACTTTATACGTTTTAGCCGCTGTTTTGAGGCTAGACTATTGTTTCAGTTTTTCATCAGAATCTGCATCGAGTGCGTTAATAATTCTGTAAAAATTGCCTTTAACGGTGTGTCACACACCACAAACCTTATCTCACAAACAAAACTAACTAGCTGGTTATGTTAGTCATAAATTAGGGCGGAATCCTAAACGCATCCTTATTCCCTACATAAACACACTACACGTAGAACTCAAAGGCGGCGCGCGCTACCCTACTTAGTGCACTATTCACACAACACGACAGCATTTGGGTAACAACCCGTAAAGATTCACGCGACATGCAAAAACACGGATTGAAAAAACCGTTAACGAACCTAAAACGTCTCGAGAGCCTTGTGATGACCCTGTCGCGCTGTTTCTTATACGTTAATAACCGGAAACCTATTTAACTCTAACGGAATTCTAGTCCACTTAGCTCAGCGCTAGCACTCGGAAACAAGATTTGTGTTTTCCCGCGACTGTTTCGGTCACGTGACTGAGGGTCACGCTCGCGCGTGTCCGGTCCTCTCAGAGATTTTTTTTTGTCGTATTTTTTCCCCAGGAAAATATTTAAATAACATTTTGTACCTCATGTAATCATAAACGATAATCAATATATATATATATTTAAAGCAAAACCAAGTTTTGGACGCGAACGACCTGCAAAATTACGTCACTGCCGTCACTTATTGGGGGGGGAGGAAACCGGAAGTTGGCAGGTGAGACCAGCTTAGCTGTTTGGCTAACGGATAAAATATATTAAATTTATTTTAAAATGATATTATTATTTACCTATTTTGTGATTTAACGAATATTAATTTAAAAATTAGTTTGTACTAAATAATAAACCGAATTTTGTGAGGAATTTTAATTCTTTTTGGAACAAAACACCTCGGCTAGCTCGAGCTTGTGATCGTGTCTCATTCGGCGTTTAACTGGTCATCTAGTGCACTTAATAGGGCCTAAGGAGTTTAGTTACATTATCGCGCGTGTAGTGTACTTAAGAGGGGATGAGGGAGCGATTTGTAATACAGATTGAGTGCTAATCGGGAAAACGTAAACAGGAGATGATTCTGCATTAGACTGACTGTGACGATATTAGTAAATTATGAGAAAGGTAAACTTTGCGAGTTTAGTATTTAAAATACGTATTTTTGCACTTAGTTTGAGAATTTATAAACAATCTGAGATAACGTTACTAAAAGATTTATATCTTATAAGGATTATGTCAGAAAAGAACAGTAGATTTTAAGGCTGTTATATAACTGTTATAAATCTCTTGTGACTGTTATAAAGCCTAGATAACTATAATAAAGCTTATATAACTGTATTAAAGCCTATATAACTGTATTAAAGCCTATATAACTATAATAAAGCCTATATAACTGTAATAAAGCCTATATAACTGTAATAAAGCCTATATAACTATAATAAAGCCTATATAACTGTATTAAAGCCTATATAACAATAATAAAGCCTATATAACTGTATTAAAGGCTATATAACTGTATTAAAGAATATATAATTATAATAAAGCCTATATAACTATAGTAAAGCCTATATAACTGTATTAAAGGCTATATAACTGTATTAAAGAATATATAATTATAATAAAGCCTATATAACTATAATAAAGCCTATATAACTATAGTAAAGCCTATATAACTATTAAAGCCTATATAACTATAATAAAGCCTATATAACTGTATTAAAGCCTATATAACAATAATAAAGCCTATATAACTGTATTAAAGGCTATATAAGTGTATTAAAGAATATATAATTATAATAAAGCCTATATAACTATAGTAAAGCCTATATAACTGTATTAAAACCTATATAACTATAATAAAGCTTATATAACTATGATAAAGCCTATATAACTATAATAAAGCCTATATAACTGTATTAAAGCCTATATAACTATAATAAAGCCTATATAACTGTTATAAACCTATGTAACTGTATTAAAGCCTATATAACTGTAATAAATCACTGTGTGCTTTGTCTCAGCACCATGGAGGCCTCCAAGTCGTCCAGCACCACCATGCAGGTGAGCTTCGTGTGTCAGCGCTGTAACCAGCCTCTTAAACTCGACACCAGCTTCAACGTCCTGGACCGACTCACCATCCAGGAGCTGATGGGTACGCCTGCAATCTCAGACACTGAACACTCGTCACACAACACCACTTTAACACACACTGACAGATAAAGGAAATTAAATTACACCCCAGAGAGGTTGAAATCTGGATTTAACGGGTGTTGATTAGTTCTCCGTAACAGCGGCTCTGATACTAGTGCAGGTTTATGTATTTAATGCGCTCGCTCCAAATATCTGCTTCTTTCCGCTATATCTTTGTTCAGCGCCGCTAGTCACCGTGACGCTGAGCAAGCAGACGGAAAGCGGCGACACTGACACACCTCCCGAGGTAACGTTATCTGAACTGTTTTGTTTTTTCACCTTTAAGGATGATTTGTAGTTCAGATTTCACCGACCGTCTTTTACAGGAGACATTTGTGGAGAGCAAGCAGGACGGCATCTCGCGGAAATACATCCCTCCTGCCAGGTAACACAGCTCATCTTTTCACTTATTGATAAAATTTTTTTATCATCATCTTTCAAGAGGACGAGTCATGTCACTGATCAGAGATTTGCTCTTGTAGGATGATGTCTACAGAAAGCGCTAACAGCTTCACGCTAATCGGCGAGGCCTCGGATGGCGGGACCATGGAGAACCTGAGTCGCAGATTAAAGGTAGGAAAGGTGGACAGGGAGGATTTAAGTTATGTATTTAAAGCTGCGTGTGCTGATGGCGTGCCCCTGTCCTGCAGGTAACGAGCGATCTGTTTGACATCATGTCGGGTCAGAGCGATGTCGATCACCCGCTGTGTGAGGAGTGTACAGACACGCTGCTGGATCAGCTGGACACACAACTCAACATCACCGAGAACGAGTGTCAGAACTACAAGTGAGTCAGTGAGACCCAGCATCCAGCCCTGATGCTCACATCACCGTGCTTTACAGGGGTAATCAGCTAGACCGTGACAGGTTTGTGGGGTGAATACTTATGCAAGCCAGTGTACGTGCTGTCTGAGCAGAAGTTAGGGTTTTGGTTGACACATGTGTGTGATGGATTTATTTAATTGGCAATCAGTCATTTATATTAATTACAGTTTACTCTGCTTCTTTGATTGACAGCTGTTTGATTGCCAGGTGTGTTTGATTAACAGCATAATCTCATTTAGGAAGTGTGTGCCCAGTTACAGGAGAAGGACAAGGACACTGGAATGGAACAATTCCTTTTGTTTGATTGACAGGTGTGTTTGATTGACAGGAAGTGTCTGGAGCTGCTGTCCCATCTGCAGGAGGAAGACGAGGACACGCTGCTAAAGGAGCTGCAGCAGCTCAAGCAGGATGAGGAGACACTCATCCAGGAGCTGGAGGCCATCGAACAGCAGCGGGAATCCGTCGTCATGGAGATCACAGAGGCACGAGGCCACGCCCAGCAGCTGGACACAGAGGAGCTGCAGTGAGTTACTCTGAATAAGTCTGTAGTGTAGTCTGTGGGCTAAATAACAACACACACACACACACACGCACACGTACATACACAGAGATATCTGAGAGCCAGAGGTTCTGACCCCAGTGTGTGTTTCCGTCCGTGTCTCGTCCAGGTATCAGAAGGAGTACTGCGAGTTTAAACGGCAGCAGCTGGAGCTGGACGATGAACTGAAGAGCGTCGATAATCAGATGCGTTACTGCCAGACTCAACTGGACAGACTGAAGAAAACCAACGTCTTTAATGCCACCTTTCACATCTGGTACGTCTCTCTCTGTCTCTCTCTCTCTTTTTCTGTCTCTGTCTCTCTCTCTGTCTCTTTCTGTCTCTGTCTCTCTCTCTTTTTCTGTCTTTGTCTCTCTCTGTCTGTCTCTCTCTCTCTGTCAGACTCTTTCTCTCTCTCTGTCACTGTCTCTATCTGTCTGTCTGTCTCTGTCTCTCTCTCTTTCTGTCTCTCTGTCTCTCTCTCTCCCTCTCTCTGTCTCTCTCTCTCTCTCCCTCTCTGTCTCTCTCTCTCTCTCTCTCTCTCTCTCTCTCTCTCTCTGTGCACTGTTGTGTCTTTATCTCATTCTGCTCTGTCCTTGTCTCAGGCACAGCGGGCAGTTCGGGACGATAAATAACTTTCGTCTGGGGCGATTACCCAGCGTTCCCGTGGAATGGAACGAGATTAACGCCGCCTGGGGTCAGACGGTGCTCCTGCTACACGCTCTCGCTAACAAGATGGGCCTGTGTTTCCAGAGGTACAGTACAACTCAGCACCCATACATCAGGAGTCTGTGAGAGAGAGAACCACCCGATGATAACGTATATGAGGAAAAAGTTGATCATCACATCCGTGGTCTGTCTTACAGATACCGACTCGTCCCTTACGGAAACCACTCGTACCTGGAGTCCCTCACAGACAAGTCCAAGGTAAACGAGCTCTGAGCCGTGATCGGCCGAGGGGATATCGGGTGAGGGTTTCTTTACTCTAATAAAGACGGGCGTGTCCTGTCCTGTGCTCTGGGTGTGACAGGAGCTGCCGCTGTACTGCTCAGGAGGACTGCGCTTCTTCTGGGACAACAAGTTTGATCATGCCATGGTGGCGTTTTTAGACTGTGTGCAGCAGTTTAAGGAGGAAGTGGAGAAAGGCGACACGGGATTCTGCCTCCCGTACAGGTGAGAGCTCACACATCATGTATCTGACACGGACGGGTGCACACACAGCCACTGCACGGGTCCGATTAGAGCTGAGGCCACACCCACGCGACCGACCTGGCACGACTGGCACTGTGGAACCCTTGACCCCTTTTAATTTAATTTAATTTTGACCCTCTTCTCCAAATTATTTCCAGCTGGTACCTTTGGTACTGAATAGCCTCTAAATTGCTTCCTGGTACCAAATGCTTCCTGGCATGTTCTGGAAATTTCTACTCACTCGTCAGTTGCTCTCTTCAATCATAAAGCATGACGTATTAAACACCATTGTAGATTGAACAGTTTTCATTCTGTCTTTGTTTTTTTGTTTTTTCTTTCTTCTCTGAACAGAATGGACGTGGACAAGGGGAAGATCGAGGACACGGGCGGGAACGGAGGATCGTATTCTATTAAAACCCAGTTTAACTCTGAGGAGCAGTGGACCAAAGCACTCAAGTTCATGCTCACCAACCTGAAATGGGGCCTGGCGTGGGTCTCGTCCCAATTCTATAACCGTTGAGAGAGGGATCGAGAGAGAGAGAGAGAGAGAGAGAGAGAGAGAAATCGGGGTTCTCTCTTGGGGAAATGGCGAGAGCTAGCTCTAACTAGGAGTCTCAAAGTCCAAACTAGTGTTTACTGTTTGTTTACTAAACCTGATTAAGTGTGACTACTTTAACACGTTTCCCGGAAACATTTCCTTAAGCACGATTAAGGAGCGCTTGGGTCGAGGACAGCTAGCCGCACTCGCTCCTCCTCCCCCAAAGCGAGGGCTTATTGTTAAAATATTTCTGTGTTCCCAACCCTACAACTCCCACACCAGCGCCCTCCTCAGGCCTCAACACGAGATGTAAACCCATAACATGACAGAACGTTTCAGGGTTCGATTGGGTCGCGTCCCGATTCTACGTCTCTGATGTGTGTTTAATAACAGCGTGAAAAGCTTTAAGAGCGTCAGAGACGTAAAATGGATGCGATCTTGGTGTTTCATCACAAACACACACATGATGTCAGTAAAACCTTAGATGTGCATGCTAAAGAGTCTTGAGCTTGTTATAGTTACAGGGTACGAGCTCTTATTTTATCATATTCTTGCACTTTCAAATAACTTAAACACAGCGTGTTACACACCTCGGTTAGCACTCGTGTATTTACTAACCTGATGTATTATCTACTAACTAAATGTAAATATTCTCTTCAGCATGTTGAAGCTGATAATCAGATTGTTGATCATCTTTATACTTGTACGATTACACAGAGCTAGTGAGCTCACAGTTAGAATAAATGCTTGTGTGTAAATGTTTCTTTTTTTTTTTTGCCAATCCAATTGAAAAATTCCAAACAGATTTACAAATGTAAAAAAGATTCACGTTTGTATGCTTAAAATGAGAATATGGTGAATAAACGATGAAGAGCGCCTGTACGTGTTGTGTACGGTAATCCTGCAGTAACGAGACTCAGCCAGGTTTGCACAGCCGTATTTGATAAACAATGCGGACCGATTCTGTGGTATGTTTAAGTCAAGGTGAAGAAATCAATTTTCTGATCTGTTTAATGAATGTATTTAATCAGTTGTGTTGCAGGAGCCCTGCTGGTGTTGGACTGTACTCACTCTGAACCATGTGTTGTCTCAGACTCTAACATGGAGGCACTGCTGTTGTGTAGTGAAATAAAATAAGACGCTTACACCAAAACACTGATGGTATCTTTACTGAATTACTGAGTAATTTGACTGATTTGGTACTGAGTTACTCAATTTACTGAACGATCATCATATGTAAGGTGGTCACATAGTTCCCACATAGTTCCCACATTGTTCTTCAGTTTTTTCCAACAGCATGACACCAAGTGGTGTATACATTACATGAAGAACCTGGTCATAAATAATTACGTCGTGGTCTGTTCATCATTCAGGTGTGTGATTTACTCTATCGGTTTGCACACAGGTTGGTTGTCTCCAGAAAAAGCCGCCCTGAGCACGACTCAACAAACACAAAATAAATCCAGTAGGAACATTTAATCAGCTAAAGTGATCAATCTGATCACTTTCACCAACCGGTCCTGTTCAGCTACATTTAAATTAATCATATTGGTATGTAATGTAATGAGGAATTCTTGAGTGTACATAAGGATCATTTCATGGCAATATTTCTTTCAATATGCCTCCTGTTGTATATACACCTTCACACCTTCACCTAGGGCTTTTGTTTGTTTGAACTTTTATATAAAAGTGTAAACTAATTTTTTTGAACCTCATAAAACCCCAAACTTTTACATCTGTGAGAATATAAACATCTACTGTATTAAAAACCTGAAGACAGCTCTGATCAGGAGCCCAAGTTCATCATATACCGCTCTGATGAGGCTCTCAATCCTGGCTAAAAGATTTTAAAAGCTGCTTCTGGTACTATTTGTTTAAGGATTTTTGTTCGACCTAAGTCATATATTCTGTTGGATTGTGGGAACAAGGGGTTGTTACACCCTACATAGCACCCTAGCCTCCCTTTTTAACGCTATTTGGGATTTGACTCTGGGAAAAATCCCAATCTGTTGATAAGAAATGGTGTTTGTAGAACTGCTGTATAAAGGCAATGTCACGTTTGTTGTCGTGCTGTTGTGCTCAATATCAGCACGGCTGTGATCTCTTCAGTACTCGGGCTGCACCCTTGTGCCTTTGACCTGCTGATATTCAGTACAACCGCACGGCCTGGAGTGGACTATCGCTGAACTAGATGTACCAGTGACTTGGAATTCGTTATCACACTCTTCAGCTCTTAACCACAAACAACTTTTCACAAATATCTTTAATGTACAAACACGCCCACGTTACAGTTTTATTATACTGTATGCACACATTAATTGCTGTACAAAAATATTTGATATAATTTTAAGTTTGAAGATTCCCTGTTTTTAAATGGTGTGTTTTTCCTGAGGTTGTCCTTTATTTATTTTCTTTAGATATTAATGAATGTTTGAGTCGATGTCCTCGAGCCTGTTAATAATAATGCAGACTCGCTCACGTATCATCTACAGGGTCTCAGACATGTACACGGGCTTCAACCTGAAATAATCACATCACTGATTTCATTAAAGTTAATGTTATGGGTTATTTTTTATAATATAAAGTTAGATGTAATATTATCTTTAACCCTGTGACCCCGAACTCTTATTTTGACAGGCGAACTTCCGCACTGCTTTACACTTCCGGGTTGGTCACATGACACTGATTGGACGATGGCTTCAGTTCAGTGGTGAGAAACTGCTGTGTTTATACACGGAATCGACATTAACATTACTGTAGCGTGTGTTATTATTATTATTGTTATTATTGTTATTATTATTATTGTTATTGTTATTATTGTTATTATTATTATTATTGTTATTATTATTATTGTTTTATATTCCTGCAGATTCACCTCAGGCTTAGAATTGAATCTGTACAGCTACACTGTTATTGTGTCCAGTTTGTGCCAAAACATTAGGAGATGTTTCCAGATGTTTCCAGATGTTTTGTTCCTCAAACCTTTACACTCATGCACGAACACTATTAACCTTAAAATACTAAAAGAGCAGGAATTAAAGATCATCACTGCTTTGTTTACCTGTTTGTGATTAGAAGGTGTTGATTAATAAGGTGTGTGTGTGTGTGTGTGTGTGTGTGTGTGGTGCAGTTAGAGGACAGTTAGAGCTCCTAACCCCCACGGCTCGGCGTGTGTTATTCCTTTTCCGCTGCAGTTTCCAGCTGTAGTCTGTAGTGAGGACAGGAACTCGCGGGTCCTAAAGCCGCCTGCTTGATGACATCACTGTGTTTTTGTCCCCCCGCTTCCACACCCAGGCGTTCCCGCACGCGGAACTACGGCGCAGAGCTGCGGAGCTGCCGAGCGCCGGCCGTCCCGGTGCAGAGCGGAGACTACCACCCGCTTAAACCCATTACAGTAAGTACAGTGAGAAAACACACACTCGGCCTGTAGACCTCATACTGAACCGTAGGTTAATATACAGCTGTTTGTTATTCACCCTGTAAGTCTTTATATAAAGCGTCCATGCTGAAGGACGGCGCCGCATCGCTCTGTCTCTCTCAGCTCTTTCAACCGGACAGAATCCGCAGGACAGATCTCAGAAGTGTGTTACTCTCACGTCGTGTCAGGTGTGTGTGTGTGTTCAGCCCTCCTCTCTCCCCAGGTGACGGATTCCAAGTCCCGCCGCGGCGCTCGAAAAGGCAGCACGTCCTCCTCGTCCTCGTCCTCGGGCTCCGTCGCTCCCGACCCGCTGAGCTCCATGCTGGAGGGCACCGACCCCCTGTCCCTCTTCGCCGCCGCCGCCTCGGCCGGCGACGCCCCCGCGCTGCCCCACAGCAGCTCCTCCGTGGTGGGTGTGACGCCGCGACCTGACATAAAACCTCACGAAGCTCCGAGTGGATCTGACTCTGTTGTTGTTATTCTCAGGAGCTCGGGAGGAAGCGCAGGGAAAAAGAAGAGGAAGTGGGCGGGGACTTTGAGCCGTGGTCGGCTAAACGCGGCGAGATCCTGGCCCGGTTCACCACCACGGAGAAGCTGTCTATAGTAAGAACCTCAGCATGTAGTGTCCAGCCTTCAGAGATGAGTGCGGCGCCACCGTGTGGTCATTTATCTCTCTCTCTCTCTCTCTCTCTCTCTGTCTCTCTCTCTCTCCTTACAGAACCTCTTCATGGGCTCTGAGAAGAGTAAGTCGAGCTCCGAGAGGCGTTTCTGCTCACCGCGGGTGTAAAGGGTCATTATTAGAGTTATTCAAAGCAGTCTGGTCATTTTCATCAGTGTGTGTGTGTGTGTGTGTGTGTGTGTAAGGTAAAGCCACCAGCCCCAGCTCTGCAGTCTCAGAGAAAGTGCGCACTCGTCTGGAGGAGCTGGACGACCTGGAGGAGGTGTGTGTGTACCCACGAACAGAGAAATGAAGGCTGTCGTGTCTTATGTACTTACTGTGTGTGTGTGTGTGTGTGTGTGTGTGTGTGTGTGTCAGGGCTCTCAGAGGGAGCTCCTGAACCTTTCTCAGCAGGATTATGTTAACCGGATCGAGGAACTGAATCAGTCCCTAAAGGAGGCGTGGGCTACGGACCAGAAAGTCAAAGCGCTCAAAATCGTCATTCAGGTGTTTGTTGTGTGTTTAAACGTGCAGGGTTGTGTATTTAATTTATCTTCCTCACACACACACACGCACACCCTCACACACACTTGTACGTCTCCTTGTTTTCAGTGCTCCAAGCTGCTTTCCGACACGTCTGTGATCCTGTTCTACCCCAGCAAGTTCGTCCTGATCACAGACATCCTCGACACGTTCGGTATAAAAGCAGAAACGCACAGCATTCTGTGTGTGTGTGTGTGTGTGTGTGTATAGTTTGTTCAGCTTGTCTCTCTTGCCGCTCCAGGTCGTCTGGTGTACGACAGAATCTGGTCCATGTGCTCGGATCCGGATCCTCTGCCAGGTAACAGCGCCACCTGCTGGTCTCACGGCCGTCAAGTGTTTATTTTTCCGTTTTAATCCACGTGCACTGACTTCGTCGTGGTGTTTTGCTTCTGATCACGTGTTAAGACTCGTTTTCGGTGGACGACGTGAACGACACGGCCAGAGAGACCTGCCTCAACTGGTTCTTCAAAATCGCCTCCATCAGAGAGCTCATCCCTCGCCTGTATCCTTCATAACACACACACACACACACACACACACACACACACACACACACACACACACACAGCATATCAGCTTTAACACCTTGACATGTGCGTACGCCGGTGTGTGTCCTTAACGTTCAGTATAGATACGTGGAGGCGGCCATACTGAAGTGCAACCGCTTTGTAAACAAGTCGTGAGTGGCGGCCATTTTGTTATTTGTTGTATTTCTGTCTGTTTTTTGTTTCTCTTCTTCGCTCAGTCTCCTCTTCCTCTTCTCAGCGGGATTCAGGAGACGCTTCCTCGTCTCACAGCTATGATCCGGGGGATCGGGGACCCTCTGGTGGCCGTGTACGCTCGAGCCTACCTGTGCAGGGTACGTCACCGTGGTAACGCTTACCGCCGAAACTCGGAACCGGAGAGTCCAAACCGCAGTTAGAATTTTTTCTTTTTAGAATTTCACCTGGAATGAGTCGCTGTATAAACACACGTCACTTACTGCACATGGTCGCCTGCTTGATGATGTTACTATGGTAACCGTAGTGCATTAATGTACACCTGTGCTACTGTCAGGGCTGAGACTTGATCAGAACCGTCTGACCAATCAGGATCCAGCAGTGTCATGTACTGCTACAGTGTCATGAAAAAGTATTCGAGTTTTATTTCATTTTTTTGCAGTATTTATTTATTTTTTTGCATGTCATACCTTTGTATAATTTTTACATTTGTTTAATGATCTTAATTATTTAAGTGTGAAAAATCTGCAAACAAAATTAAACATCAGGAAAGGGGCAAATAGTTTTGTACATCACTGTGATTGATGCAGTACATAATGGAAATGATTGAGTTGTGGGGATTCCTGTATCGTATCCGAAATCGTTTTCTTCTTTTAAATACGTGTTTAATCTACGTGTTTGTCTTTGAGAAGGTAAAATGTTGCAGTTCCTCCGTTATCCCACAGGTGGCGCTCTAAACTATACACATAGCACAGTGTGTGTGTGTACGTGTACTCTGTGGTTGGAGTGAATTATTTGCTATAAGTTGGTTCAGAATTGTAACTGTGAGTCCCGCCCCTGGTACACAACGTTAATAAAAGGCCACCTTGTGTAAAGTGCTGCTGTGTTACTGATGTAACACCTGGTTTGTTTGTTTTCTCTTGTCGTTCTCCTGGCGCAGGTGGGCATGGAGGTGGCGCCGAACCTTAAAGACAGCCTGAACAAGAACTTCTTCGACCTCCTGGCGTCGTTCAGACAGATTCACAGCGACAGTGTTCAGAACCAGCTGGTCATCCAGAGGGTGGAGATTCCCGTCTACCTCACGCTGTATTCTCCTGCCATCCACTGGATCCTGCAGTGTGTGGCCTACCGAGCCCCTGATGTATTTACACACACACTCACACTCACACTCATCAGTTTAGCTGCTGAACGGTGATCCATCAAAGTGCTGATCCTTTTGGTCGTCTTTGCCAGGTGCTGCTAACAGAAATGATGGAGAGGTGCAAGAAGCTCGGCAACAAGTGAGACGCTCTCAGTAACTCAGTGTATTAACTGTTATAACGAGTTATAACGACATGAACTCGACCCTCCAGAGCTAAAGTATTTCTCTCCGCGCAGCGCGCTCCTCCTAAACTCCATCATGTGGGCCTTCCGGGCCGAGTTTGTGGCCACACGAGCCAGCGACTTCATCGGCATGATCAAGGAGTGTGACGAGGCTGGGTTTCCCAAGGTGAAGCAAAAGAACACACAAACACTTGAACTTACACACACGCGCGCTTACACAGTGTGATAGTATAGCGTAGACTCCAGGGCTTGTATTTGAACGCTTTGTCCCGTCTCCAGCACCTCCTGTTCGGCTCTCTGGGCCGCAGTCTCGCCTGCGCCGACCCTCCCGAGAGCGAGAGGCTGCCCGTCCTTAACGAGGCCTGGAAGGTCATCACGAAAGTGCGCAGCCCACAGGTACACCCCCGAGCCCACAGTACTCCACAACGCTCTATCACTCTTACTGTGTAATGACCCGAGGCTGTACTGCCTGTACACGCTGTGTGTGTGTGTGTGTGTGTGTGTGTGTGTGTGTGTGTGTGTGTGTGTTGTTCAGGACTACATCAACTGTGCAGAGATCTGGGTGGAGTTTACCTGCCGTCACTTTACCGTGAGTCAGCACCGGCGTCACGCGGTATTACGTGAACATTAAGCATGGGTAATTTTATTGTTTAAAAAATTTGTTTTGTTTTCTGATTGTAGAAAAGGGAGGTGAATACCGTGCTGGCTGACATCATCAAACATATGACCCCTGACCGCGCCTTCGAGGACGCGTATCCACAGGTATCATACACATCATCCCAAATCTCATGAGCACGTGTTATACTCCTGCTACAGCTGCAACTGCACTACTGACACCTGTACTACATCCGCAACTACACTACTGATACCCGTAATACATCCGCAACTACACTACTGATACCTGTACTACATCCGCAACTACACTACTGATACCCGTAATACATCCACAACTACACTACTGATACCTGTACTACATCCGCAACTACACTACTGATACCCGTAATACATCCACAACTACACTACTGATACCTGTACTACATCCGCAACTACACTACTGATACCCGTACTACAGCCGCAACTACACTACTGATACCCGAAATACATCCGCAACTACACTACTGATACCCGTAATACACCTGCAAAAACACTACTGATACCTGTACTACATCCGCAACTACACTACTGATACCCGTAATACATCCACAACTACACTACTGATACCCGTAATACATCCACAACTACACTACTGATACCTGTACTACATCCGCAACTACACTACTGATACCCGTAATACATCCACAACTACACTACTGATACCTGTACTACATCCGCAAGTACACTACTGATACCCGTAATACATCCACAACTACACTACTGATACCTGTACTACATCCGCAACTACACTACTGATACCCGTAATACATCCGCAACTACACTACTGATACCCGTAATACATCCGCAACTACACTACTGATACCCGTACTACATCCGCAACTACACTACTGATACCCGTAATACATCCGCAACTACACTACTGATACCCGTACTACATCCGCAACTACACTACTGATACCCGTAATACATCCGCAACTACACTACTGATACCTGTACTACATCCACAACTACACTACTGATACCTGTACTACATCCGCAACTACACTACTGATACCCGTACTACATCCGCAACTACACTACTGATACCCGTACTACATCCGCAAGTACACTACTGATACCCGTAATACATCCGCAACTACACTACTGATACCCGTAATACATCCGCAACTACACTACTGATACCTGTACTACATCCGCAACTACACTACTGATACCTGAACTACATCCGCAACTACACTACTGATACCTGTACTACATCCGCAACTACACTACTAATACCCGTACTACATCCGCAACTACACTACTGATACCCGAAATACATCCGCAACTACACTACTGATACCCGTAATACATCCGCAAAAACACTACTTATACCGTCATACATCCGCAACTACACTACTGATACCTGTACTACATCCGCAACTACATTACTGATACCCCTACTACAGCCGCAACTACACTACTGATACCCGAAATACATCCGCAACTACACTACTGATACCCGTAATACATCCGCAAAAACACTACTTATACCGTCATACATCCGCAACTACATTACTGATACCTGTACTACAGCCACAACTACACTACTGATACCCGTACTACAGCCGCAACTACACTACTGATACCCGTAATACATCCGCAACTACACTACTGATACCCGTACTACAGCCGCAACTACACTACTGATACCCGTACTACAGCCGCAACTACACTACTGATACCCGTAATACATCCGCAACTACACTACTGATACCTGTACTACATCCGCAACTACACTACTGATACCTGTACTACATCCGCAACTACACTACTGATACCTGTACTACATCCGCAACTACACTACTGATACCCGAAATACATCCGCAACTACACTACTGAAACCTGTACTACATCCGCAACTACACTACTGATACCTGTATTACATCCGCAACTACACTACTGATACCTTTAATACATCCGCAACTGCATTACTGATACCCGTACTACAGCCGCAACTACACTACTGATACCCGTACTACAGCCGCAACTACACTACTGATACCCGAAATACATCCGCAACTACACTACTTATACCCGTCATACATCCGCAACTACACTACTGATACCTGTACTACATCCGCAACTACACTACTGATACCTGTACTACATCCGCAACTACACTACTGATACCCGAAATACATCCGCAACTACACTACTGAAACCTGTACTACATCCGCAACTACACTACTGATACCTGTATTACATCCGCAACTACACTACTGATACCTTTAATACATCCGCAACTGCATTACTGATACCCGTACTACAGCCGCAACTACACTACTGATACCCGTACTACAGCCGCAACTACACTACTGATACCCGAAATACATCCGCAACTACACTACTTATACCCGTCATACATCCGCAACTACATTACTGATACCTGTACTACAGCCACAACTACACTACTGATACCTGTACTACAGCCGCAACTACACTACTGATACCCGTAATACATCCGCAACTACACTACTGATACCCGTACTACAGCCGCAACTACACTACTGATACCTGTACTACAGCCGCAACTACACTACTGATACCCGTACTACAGCCGCAACTACACTACTGATACCCGTAATACATCCGCAACTACACTACTGATACCTGTACTACATCCGCAACTACACTACTGATACCTGTACTACATCCGCAACTACACTACTGATACCCGAAATACATCCGCAACTACACTACTGAAACCTGTACTACATCCGCAACTACACTATTGATACCTGTATTACATCCGCAACTACACTACTGATACCTTTAATACATCCGCAACTGCACTACTGATACCTTTAATACATCCGCAACTACATTACTGATACCCGTACTACAGCCGCAACTACACTACTGATACCCGAAATACATCCGCAACTACACTACTGATACCCGTAATACATCCGCAAAAACACTACTTATACCCGTCATACATCCGCAACTACATTACTGATACCTGTACTACAGCCACAACTACACTTCTGATACCTGTACTACAGCCGCAACTACACTACTGATACCCGTAATACATCCGCAACTACACTACTGATACCTGTACTACAGCCGCAACTACACTACTGATACCTGTACTACAGCCGGAACTACACTATTGATACCTGTACTACAGCCGCAAGTACACTACTGATACCTGTAATACATCCGCAACTACTCTACTGATATCCTTACTACAGCTGAACTACACTACCGAAACCCGTACTACATCCGCAAACACACAACTGATACCTGTACTACAGCTGCAACTACACTACTGATACCTGTACTACATCTGCATCTACACTATTGGTACCCCTGCTACAGCAGCAACTACACTACTGAAACCCGTAATACATCCGCAACTACACTACTGATACCCGTACTACATCCGCAACTACACTATTGATACCCGTACTACAGCCGCAACTACACTACTGATACCCGTACTACAGCCGCAACTACACTCACTACTAATACCCGTACTACAGCCGCAACTACACTCACTACTAATACCCGTACTACAGCCGCAACTACACTTACTACTGATACCCGTACTACAGCCGCAACTACACTCACTACTGATACCCGTACTACAGCCGCAACTACACTACTGATACCTGTACTACAGCCGCAACTACACTACTGATACCTGTACTACATCCGCAACTACACTACTGATACCTGTACTACGTCCGCAACTACACTACTGATACCAGCAATACGTCCGCAACTACACTACTGATATCCGTAATACATCTGCATCTTCACTATTGGTACCCCTGCTACAGCAGCAACTACACTACTGAAACCTGTAATACATCTGCAACTACACTACTGATACCTGTACTACACTCGCAACTACACTACTGATACCTGTACTACATCCGCATCTTCACTATTGGTACCCCTGCTACAGCCGCAACTACACTACTGATACCCGTACTACAGCCGCAACTACACTCACTACTAATACCCGTACTACAGTCGCAACTACACTCACTACTAATACCCGTACTACAGCCGCAACTACACTCACTACTGATACCCGTACTACAGCCGCAACTACACTCACTACTGATACCCGTACTACAGCCGCAACTACACTACTGATACCTGTACTACAGCCGCAACTACACTACTGATACCTGTACTACATCCGCAACTACACTACTGATACCTGTACTACGTCCGCAACTACACTACTGATACCAGCAATACGTCCGCAACTACACTACTGATATCCGTAATACATCCGCAACTACACTACTGATACCTGTACTACATCCGCAACAACACAACTGATACCTGTACTACAGCTGCAACTACACTACTGATACCTGTACTACATCCGCAACTACACTACTGATACCTGTACTACATCTGCATCTTCACTATTGGTACCCCTGCTACAGCAGCAACTACACTACTGAAACCTGTAATACATCTGCAACTACACTACTGATACCTGTACTACACTCGCAACTACACTACTGATACCTGTACTACATCCGCATCTTCACTATTGGTACCCCTGCTACAGCTGCAAGTACACTACTGATACCCGTACTAAGGTTGCAACTACACTACTGATACCTGTCCTACATCCGCAACTACACTACTGATACCCGTACTACATCCGCATCTACACTATTGGTACCCCTGCTACAGCTGCAAGTACACTACTGATACCCGTAATACATCCGCAACTACACTACTGATACCCGTACTAAGGTTGCAACTACACTACTGATACCTGTGCTACATCCACATCTACACTATTGGTACCCGCACTACAGCCGCATCTATACTGCTTTTAACCTATCCTTGTTACTTGTGGTTTAAATGCTGCAGCTGCTGTAGAACATTACTGCCACTGAAATGATGCCACAGTTACATAACTAAAATTTTTATTCTGATGATGATGAAGGTGATAATGATAGTAATGCTGATTCTGTCGTCCTGTAGTTGCAGTCAGTGATGAAGAAGATCCTCACCTACTTTCACAACTTCTCTGTCCTCTTCTCCATGGTGAGCGCTCCTCACTCTGCTCCTGAGAGTTAAACCTGAACAATCGTGTTTCGTGTTTAACACATTTTTGTACTCTCACTCTCCAGGAGAAGTTCCTACCCTTCTTGGACATGTTCCAGAAAGACAGCGTGAGGGTGGAAGTTTGTAAATCCATCATGGACGTCTTCATCAAGCAAGTTTTTCATTTTAAACATGGATCGACTCTAATAATGAACAAACATAAGAATGAATAGGATAATGAATAAATATGAGTAGAATTGTACTGTAGCGCTTTTAAAAGGGCGTGGCAGCTGACACACTGGGGGAGAGGGGGGGTTGTGGTGGGTTTGAGGGGGGTTTAAAGGACCCGCTGTGTATGATGTTGATGGGTTTTTGTTATCGGTTCCTCTTAGACATCAGCAGGAGCCGACTCGTGACCCGGTCATCCTCAACGCTCTGCTCCACGTCTGTAAGACCATGCACGACTCGGTCAAGTGAGAGCTCTGATAAATCCTCACACTCGCACACCTGCATGTCATGACCAGTCATTTTGTTCACCATTTATTTAAATATCTGTTTATTTTTTAAGGATTTAGAGTTGATAAATAAATAGTCCAGTCCAGTTGTTGTTTGGTGTTAGCCGCGATAAATACTTTTAAATAAAAAGTTGTGTATTAGAACAAAAAGTCTGCACGTGTCTGTGAGGTACAGTAACATCATACTGTTATCTACACGACCATAGTGCACTGCTTTACTGTATACGGGTATATCTGTTACTGATTGTGGTGTGTGTGTGTCCGTGTGTCCTCAGTGCTCTCACAGTGGAGGACGAGAAAAGAGCTCTAGCTCTGCTGATCAATGGCTTCATCCGCATGGTCAGTCCTCCTATTCCTGTAGAAAAGTTCATTGCTGTCCTGAGCAGATTAATACAAATTAAGTGTTTATTTAATTATTTTACTGATTAAAACTCGTTCTGATCCACTGACTGACTGAATGATTTACAGCTGGAGTGATCAGCATTACTGACTGATTAATGGCTGAGTTATTAACTGTCTGTCTGTCTGACTCAGTGATTAATGCAACAACTGACCGTCTAGCAGTCTGTCTGTCTGACTGAAAGTACTCAGGTGTTTAGTCTAGGCTCAGGTGTTGTGTCTGTGCTCAAGTTTTTAGTCTGTACTCAGGTGTTGTGTCTGTATTCAGGTGTTGTGTCTGTACTTAGGTGTTGTGTCTGGGCTCAGGTGTTGTGTCCATATTTACGTGTTGTGTCTGGGCTCAGGTGTTGTGTCTGTATTTAGGTGTTGTGTCTGTATTCACATGTTGTGTCTGGGCTCAGGTGTTTAGTCTGGGCTCAGGTGTTTAGTCTGGGCTCCGGTGTTGTCTATACTCAGGTGTTGTGTCAGGGCTCAGTTGTTGTGTCTGTATTCAGGTATTGTGTCTGTATTCCCGTGTTGTGTCTGGGCTCAGGTGTTGTCTGTATTCACGTGTTGTCTATTCACGTGTTGTCTGTATTCACGTGGTGTGTCTGGCCTCGGGTGTTTAGTCTGGGCTCAGGTGTTGTCTTTGCTCAGGTGTTGTGTCTGTATTCAGGTGTTGCGTCTGGGCTCAGGTGTTGCGTCTGGGCTCAGGTGTTGTCTTTACTCAGGTGTTGTGTCTGTATTCAGGTGTTGTATCTATACTCAGGTGATGTGTCTGGGCTCAGGTGTTGTGTCTGTATTCAGGTGTTGCGTCTGGGCTCAGGTGTTGCGTCTGGGCTCAGGTGTTGTGTCTGGGCTCAGGTGTTGTGCATGTGCTCAGGTGTTGTGTCTGTATTCAGGTGTTGTGTCTAGGCTCAGGTGTTTAGCCTGTGCTCAGGTGTTGTGTCTGTGCTCAGGTGTTGCGTCTGTGCTCAGGTGTTGCGTCTGGGCTCAGGTGTTGCGTCTGGGCTCAGGTGTTGTGTCTGGGCTCAGGTGTTGTGCATGTGCTCAGGTGTTGTGTCTGTATTCAGGTGTTGCGTCTGGGCTCAGGTGTTGCGTCTGGGCTCAGGTGTTGCGTCTGGGCTCAGGTGTTGTGTCTGGGCTCAGGTGTTGCGTCTGGGCTCAGGTGTTGTGTCTGTATTCAGGTGTTGCGTCTGGGCTCAGGTGTTGTGTCTGGGCTCAGGTGTTGTGCATGGGCTCAGGTGTTGTGTCTGGGCTCAGGTGTTGTGCATGTGCTCAGGTGTTGTGTCTGTATTCAGGTGTTGCGTCTAGGCTCAGGTGTTGTGTCTGTGCTCAGGTGTTGCGTCTGGGCTCAGGTGTTGCGTCTGGGCTCAGGTGTTGCGTCTGGGCTCAGGTGTTGTGTCTGGGCTCAGGTGTTGTGTCTGGGCTCAGGTGTTGTGCATGTGCTCAGGTGTTGTGTCTGTATTCAGGTGTTGTGTCTAGGCTCAGGTGTTGTGTCTGCGCTCAGGTGTTGTGTCTGTGCTCAGGTATCTTTTGGGCGGGACTTTGAGCAGCAGTTGAGTTTCTGCGTGGAGGCCAGAGCAACCTTCTGTAACCTGGAGTCAGTCATCATTCAGCTGGTTCATGTGAGTTCCTTTCCACTCTGATTATACTGTGTCATGTACAGTACACACACACACACACACACTCGTGTTCTCTCTCTGTTCTGTGTTCCTCCTGAGCAGAGACACTGTTGGACCTTTGTTCTATAATCCGTTTCATGTTTCTGTTTTCCTCAGACGGTGAATCATTTAGCCATGGAGACCAGACGAGTCATGGGCGGGAATCACTCGCGCAAAACGGCGGCGTTCGTCCGGGTCGGTCTCTGCGTTTAAACATGTTAGCGTTCCAGCGTTAGAGCTCGTCGGTGCTGAGGAGTTTGTGGTTGATGGAGTTGTGGTGTTTGTGTTTGATGTTGCAGGCTTGTGCAGCGTACAGCTTCATCACCATTCCGTCTCTCAGCAGCATCTTCAGCCGTCTCCATCTCTACCTGCTGTCGGGACAAGTGGCTCTGGCCAATCAGTGCCTGTCCCAGGGTGAGGACATCTCACTAACCCCCGTCACTCAGACACGCGGGACAGATCCATCGAGAAAAGGACGAGTTTTAATCTAGTTTGTGAATTATATAGAATAAAAAAGATTAAATTGGCTGCTCCCTCCGTCCCTCTCCTCCCCCTCCCTCCATCCCTCTCCTCCCCCCCCATCCTCTTCTCTCTCTCTTTCTCTCTCTTCGTCTCTCAGCTGATTCCTTCCTGAAGGCAGCGGTGGGCATTTTGCCCGAAGTGCCCCGTGTCATCAGCGTGGAGGGTAAACAGCGCTCCTCTGAGCCCTTCCTCCTCGACTTCATCAGTAACTTCCTCTCCACGCTGCTGGTGGTGCCGGTAATCTTAGCCCCGCCCCCCGACCTTACTGAAACAGATCTCATATCCTGAAGAAATATCTTCCCATTAATCTTATTTATAATGTTAATAATTGTGTCTGTGTGTGTGTGTTGCAGGACCACCCTGAGCAGGGTGTGTTGTACCTGGTGAGAGGGCTGTTGAACATGGTGCAGGACTACACCTGGGAGGACAACAGCGACGCTAAAGTGCGCGTGTACATCAGTGCGTTACCCCTGCTGGCTGCCATGAGTCAGGAGAGCTACCTCTACACCATTCCTAAAGGTACACACACACACACACACACACACACAGACGTCTGCCCAGTGACGGTCTGATCATCACCGTGTCTCCTCTCCAGTGGAGTCGAACGAGACGCTGTACGGCGGCGACCCCAAGTTCATAGCAGAGATCAGCCGCGTGTGTGAGACGGTGATTGGACAGGTGCTGGATTACCTGAAGACTCTGAGCCAGGACGAGGTCGGACACACACACACACACACACACACACACTTTAAAGAGTAATAAACATAGCCATTGTAAAGCCCTGTGTGTGTGTGTGTGTGTGTGTGTGTGTGTTTCAGGGAGCGCGCCGGCAGGGAGCTCTGGCTTTCTCTCTGTTCAGCTGCTTGTTGGCTCACGGAGATCTGCGCATCAACAAACTCAACCAACTCGCCGTTAATCTGTGGAACCTGAGCCACAAGAACGGCTACTGCGACACGCGCGCCTCGGTTAGAGACACACACACACACACACACACACACACATTTATTGTCATTTTTGTAAAAAGAGTGTTTTCATAAGAGAACCCACCAGATCCAGAAAATGTTAGTAAATTACATTGTGTGTGTGTGTGTGTGTGTGTGTGTGTGTGTGTGTTAGGTGCGTACCCTGGAGCACATCAAGCAGCAGGCCCAGCAACCCGACGCGGCTCACCTCTCCGACATGCTCCTGCGGCTCTCCCTGCAGTCACGAGCCTGAACCTCTCTGACCTTTGACCTTTGCGTGTCCAGGTCCACACAGTGCTTCTGATCCTCCTGTTACCAGTATGGTGTGTGTGTGTGTGTCACAGCTTCACTCCCCTTACCCCTCTCACTCGGACCACACCGGCCCAGCACACACCCATTACATAAACCTTGTGAAAACCCGGCGCTGATGGCGAGGCTCACACTCTCCCGACACCTGATTGGTCGAGATGTGTGTGTGTGTGTTTCTGGAGAACGTTGTGAATTTATAGTTGATTAGTAATAATTAGAGTATTCTCTACATAACTGCACTTTTTGCTTCACTGTTAATCACCTGTAGCTCAGCTTACTGTAACGCAACATGACTACGAATCTCACACTTTAATAAACCTTTTGCATATTTTAAATGTTTCTAGGTTGTATTTGTGATCGTTCACCTGCTGTATTAAACACCGGTTCTGTGTCGGTTCTTCATTTAGTGCTTCAGAAGAGAGAAATGTTTTTAGTGTAATCCTGTGACCTGGAACTAGGTTCTCTTTTTGAGGATTTAAAGAGGAACGAGTGAAGGGAACGTCTTACCCCGTCCTTTTATTATAGAGCTTTAGCTAAAGTCAAGGCATCTGCTTCACACTCTTTACAACACACTTATTATTTAAGTATTAGGATCCCACTCAGACCTCTCACACACATGAGTAGTGGTGAAGTTTGTTCTAAATGTAAGATCAGCAACAAACACCTCTCTGGTACGATGTGTGTACACACACACACACACACACACACACACACACACACACACACACACAGAGACAATTGTGATCATTCCTTATACTTTAATTGTATACAGAACATTAATTAGTGATGCATCGAGAACACATTTTCCCACCAGTGCAGATGTTTTGGTTCTGATGACATCATCGTCTGCACACTGACACGACTCCCGCGGAATTCCGCTACCCATCCTGACCAGTGGGGGAAGTATAGCTCCCTGTCTGTACAACTGAAATAAACAAACTAGCATCGTGTCTCGAATCCTTTTAAACTCTAAGGACTAACGCTGTGCAGTTACTTTGAAGTCTTGATTAGTAAGTTTTTTTTTTGAGTCATGTGATGGTATTCAATCTGAGACGAGCCCGTGACGGGTAAGAGTTCAGCGTGGACGTCTGGAGCACCAGTAGGCTTTGACTCTGACTCAATCACTAGTGTCGTGTATACAGCAGGAGCTCCTGCACTCGGTACAGGATGGTTTATATCTGAGACTGACCAGACTGAACCCCAGACGAGTCTGATCACTCACCGATTGGCCGCTTCATCTATTATTAATGTAATTTTTATTTTATTGTGATTCATACCGCCTCTGAGTGGCGCAGTGATAAAGTGCTCGCCCTAACATCTGGAGATCGCCGGTTCGGTTCCCGGGTGATGCTGTAACCTCTCGCAGCCGGAGGTGTAGAGAGCTGATTGGCCGAGCTCTCTCAGAGGGGCGGGATGAGAGCTACTTTGCGCTCCCACATTAATCACGGCTCTACAGCCAATCAGAGGCGTCTGTGAGCTCGAGCACGCGGAAGGAGCGGCTAGCGCTTTCCTCCGAGTGTGTTACTCCTACCAAGTGTCGCCCCCATCGGTGCGAGAGCGAGCAGTTCGAAAAGATGCGGCTGGTGGAGTCACGTGATTCGAAGGAAATGCGTGATGGTCTTTGACCCTCCCGACTGAGTGGTGGTAGTAGCCTTATTGTGGAGCGCCCCCTAATGACGGGGAGGAATTGGACACGACTAAATTAGGGAGAAAAATCCCCCCCAAATAAGAATTGTGATTCATAACTGAATCTTTTTTTTTTTTTTTTGGCTGAAGTGAGCTCTCTCTCTCTCTCTCATGCGCACACACACAAGCCATTATAACACCGATACTCATCACATTGTTTTCTACTACACACGGTTCATGCTCTTTAAGCTCTTTAAGCACGTTTCTGCCCTTGTGTTAAAGGATGCCGCTGTAGCAGATTTTTTTTTTACAGTTTTGGTCAATCATTAATGCTCATTACTGTGGTACCTCCGGACACTACACTCACGTCACACACACAGTCAGCTGAGCTGAAACCTGTCTCCGTATCGATGCATCACTAAGTAATAAATCAATCACCACCCGTGTTCTGGTTGCTGTGACTACACGTCAGATGTTCTCCCTTTTCACACAGTTTATTTATTCATTCATTAGTTTATTCTCATGGAGCTGCTGAGGGTTTTGTCGCACGAGTCCAGATGTTGCCTCAACCACCTCTTCTGACAACTAAACAAACAAAAAAAGAGCAAAATAAAAAAATAAACCCCTGCAGCTACTTATTCCAGGACACGTGGTGAAAGAAAATAAGGGTCAGGTGGAGTTTGATTCAGTTCGGTGTGTGTTCTCTAACTCGGAGGGTGCGTGTGCAGGCGTGCGACGTTCAGTCCAGCTCGATTGGGCTGCTGTCCTCATGAACTTCCTCACCCTCCTCTTCCTCACCCGAGCCCATTAGACTGTTCAACAGATTCCCTGCAGGAGGAGACGAGACAGAAACCAACAACAACTCACTGATTAAATAACGACTCGTGTAACGTAATACAAGATAGATGTGGATAAAGGGGCGGGGCTTCTAGGTCAGTAATATTCCAGAGCATGCATGCAGCTGTCAATCATATCAAATAAGCAGTCATTTAGAGGATGTACCTAGTAGACCACCGTATGAAGAGGACTGTTTGGGTGGAACGCCAAAGAACAGCTGTCCTATTCTGTCCAGGTACTGAGGAAGAGAAGCACACACACACCATATTGCTTAGTACAACACACAAATATCTAACCCCTATTTACACAACAGATGCTTTAAACTAATCATTTAAGTATGCTTCAAATATCAACTGTTAAAACATTAAAATAACAGCAAATATTGTCAAAACAGTAAAGTAAAAACAGGACATGATTAGACCTCAGGAAACAAACCGCTCTGTGACGGAACTGATGTCTGTGTATTAATCTAATGTGTAGTTGAGATTCATACAGTACTGTACAAAAGTCTTGGACACGTGGAAATTACTGCCGTGGAGTATATATGCCTTCAGGAAGCAAACAAACTAACCGATTATAAAGAACAGTAAACAGTAATGTATGAAACAGGGTCAGTGTTTTTGCCATGACGATGCTTTGAGAAGCCTTTAGTCTCAGGTACAAGTTGTGTAGCTTCACTCAGCATTCTGCAGAACCTCACAGTTCTTCTGAGGATTTTAACTGATGCTCAAGCTTATTTTTTACATGCAAAACCCAACAGATTTCACACTTTTTGTGTATAAAAACAGATCACTAACATAAGAGGGTGACCTCAAAATTATCTGCACTCGGACTGTAGAATTAATTTTAATTAACTTTTTAAAAAGATGCATCCAATATATATATATGACAGATTTTTTTGCCATAATCTCTTTGCTTTTTAATACACCCTGTCCATCTGTCGACAAGCTTTCATATTCACTCATTTAAAATGTTTTAGTCTGAGCTGCGCGCCACGAATGGTAATCTGGGTCTGTAATCACAAAGCTTTTTAAACCTAAATAGTGACAGAATTCTAAGAAAATTCCTAAAATATGACATTATTGAATGAATTTCCCCCTAAATTTAGGACTAATTCTTAATAAAGATAAAAATGATTCACAAAACATCTTAGCCCTAAAAACACCTCCTAAGGTAAAAATGGTTAAGATTAAAGAGAAAGACTTTGTAGTTTCTATAGCAGAGGACAAAATGGTGGAAAGAAGACATTCTCCAATTACTGAACGTAAAGCTAAAAGTAAACACGGCTCTTCTGACCGGTTTGGTTTTTTGGTTGTTTTACTTCCGTCCATCTCCATTGTTGGCTACCATCCAAAAGTGCAACTCAAATAAACCATCCCACAATCATGTAAATTGGTAAAACCTAAACCATTTTGCTCCCATCAATCTAAAATGGATTACAAGTAATAAAATCTGTATGGTAAATACAGTGAAACCTCAGATTGTGAGTAACGTGCTTTGCGAGTTTTCCACAAGACGAGCAAAGATTTAATAAACAGACTTTTTGAAAATGAACTTGTCTTGGTTTACGAGTACCCAGTATCATGTACCACGCATACGCTCCTTGTTTTGACTTGTGCTGCGGAATTGTGGGTAATCCTCTCCCCTGCTGGGTCTTAGTGCGTGTCTCTCACTGGTAGAATCAACATCCATGCACGCGTTTTCTCCCTTAGCCTGTTGTTGTGTGCGTGCGCGCACGTAATTGGACACCGTGCCGGTTCACACACACACTAAAGGCGAGAGCGAGTGTGTGTGAGAGAACCGGCACAGTGTCAAATTACGCACGTACACACACACGCGCATAAACGGAAACAATATGAGCCGTTTTGGAATATGAGCCGCTTCTGGAACAAATTATGTTCATTATCCAAGGTTTCACTGTAGATATAAGAACTTAAATATAGTAACTTTGTGGAAATCAGTTGCTTCAAAGTAGACGCATTTAGCTGTTTAATTAGCTTTAAGATATTTAGCCTATAACAGAACTATAGCCTGTAGTCATAATTCTACACTTTCATTTTATATATATATATATATATATATATATATATATATATATATATATATATATATATATACCTCCTCACTAAGATAAAGGTTTTTGTACTTTCTTTCCTCAGAGTTGCTCTGAGAAGTTTCCTAAATCACTTTTGTTCTAGGACTTCCAGCTAGGACTTTTTTTAGGCTAAAATAGGAGCTCTTCTAAGAATTCTAAGAAGCTTTGTGAATACGGGCCAGGACTATAGTGAGGAGGATTTAACAAAGTGTCGACAGAAGTGTACGGACGTGCATCGCATTTTAGATTCATTGCTCTTCAATAAGCGTCACACTGTGGATTGTTAAACTTTTTTTTTTTAAACTGAATGCCCCAATACTTTTGGCCCTTGAGAGTCCCAGAAAATTGTAAATGATTGAATGAATTTTCCAGCTGATGGTTGAATTTTAAACTTTTTCTCGGTCGGTGATTGAGGACGTTTCCGTTCCGTACCCTGCCGTTTACTCTCAGACTCGTAGTGATGAATCCGTGTCTCGTCACCAGTAAGAAACTTTTAACCTTCCTTAGAATATCAGTACAAATGTTCTTCACAGATATTCAAACACTTCTGTTTACACTCTTCAGCAGGAGGTACACCTTTAGAAACAACACCTTCTGACCAATCAGAGAGGCTGTGGTGTGGGGCGGTGTTTAAGAGCGATGCTGTGTTTGTACCTCGTTGTACATGGGGTCCCTCTTCAGCGATGGCTGGTACTGTTCACATAATACTGTAAAGACTGTCAGCTTTCCACTGAGAAAACACACACACACACGTTACTTAACTACAGTGAAGACTCAACACTTCCTCATCATCAGAGTTAGCTCGCTTTACTCTTTCTGCATTACACAGAGTGATAACGCTAATCGGGAGCGCACGCTAGGCTAATCAGCGCTCCGTCCAGCTGTATTTCCTTAAATAATCTGGAAGATTATTTTGGACAAGATCAGATCGGACATTCATACCCGTCGACCGCCAGGAGGAGGAACCAGAGGAAGTTGAGGAGCGGCTGCATGAACGGAGGGCCCTTCTCTATGGACGGGTGCTTCTGCGTGTACGTGGTGAACACCACCGACGCACTCGTTTTGTTCTTTAGACAGAGGAACCTGCAAAGGAAATGTAAAAAGATGTACAAGACAGCGCTGAGCTCCGAAAGGCACATTGTGCTAAGAGTCTCATGACGTTGAAAGTGATAAGAGTGTCCTGGTTGGACTTGAACGCCCTTCCACAATTCACGCTGAAACCAAATTGGTTCTCACAAGCATGTGATTGGAAGCAAATCACAAAATGTAAAGTGTACTCACTGTAAGACGGCCTGAGCCACGAACATTTCGACCTCGCTGCGAAACCCGCGCGCGGTCGAGTACTCGACCAGCATCTGAGCGCAGCCCTCACCGTCTGAGGAGTGCAGGAAGTGGTAGCGAGACTCGCTGTAGTTTTGTTCTGAACAAACGGACAGGAAGTTAGGACACAGGAACGTCACGAAACGTCTTGAACTCAAACCGAAAGGTGTGGTGTTATTAAAAGTACCCTTCCACAGCGTGACCGCCAGCAGCTGGTGTAGTTTTGGGTGTCCCAGCTTCCCTGAGCCGCCCGTGGACCACTTGAGCGCCCGTGAGACGAAAGCCACCCTTTCGGGGGAGTTGGGGTCCATCAGGCTGAACAGCTTGACCAGTTGTTCTGCAGGAAACAGTACATAACATAAACTAAAGCCTTTTGAAAAAGGCTTTAATTAGGTACAAATCTTACACTTTTCTTACCCAGGATTTCCTCTTCTACGTCAACCTTTGACTTCTCTAAAGTCTCCAGGACTAGCATGGACAGGTCTGCTGCACTGTTTTGCTGTGGGGAATAAAAACGCTGTGACTGTCTGAAGAGATCCCCTGCTCAGTACACTTTTGCTGGAGATTGTGGGGGTACAATATTGTCTGGTTTTTGGCCTCAGATATAAACGATTCTGTACGGAGCACAGAAGCTTCTGAACGGCGCAACAAAATTACATTTTTATGGCGTTACATTATCAAAAAATCATGTGCATCAAAACCCTCCAATCTGCCCTTTTCTCCAAACTCTGAGCAAATTATTCTTAAACCCACTTATTACACACATTTACACCTGACTCGCAACACCAGCGCCAATTTGTTGCGTGCATTAGAAGCCGCACACAGACACGTACTCACAGCCGCACAACCCGCGCACTCACTGTCAAGTTAATTTTTGAGACTTGAGGCGTTTTAGCCTGTAAAAAAAAAAAATCAAAGCTTCTTCATAATCCTGCAGGTGGCGCTCTCTAAAACATCTACACTTTCACCTCGTGTGTAAGAGTGAATTATTTGCTGAAGTTTGTTTAGAAATAATAATTATGGAGGATGACAGAGCGCTGCTCAGTAAAATGTTAAATTCTTGTGTTTGGAGTTTGTAGTGTTTAAATGCTGCACTAGGTAAAAACTAATGTCATAAGGAATAGAAGGAAAAGACTACATTTAATTACTCAATTTTTTTTAAAGGTTTAAAATTGTAATAAAATCAAGGAGAGAATTTAATATCAAAATACTGATAGAACTGTGGTGGCATGGTGACGTAGTGGTTAGCACTGTCGCCTTGCACCTCCAGGGTCCAGGTTCGATTCCCGGCCAGACTCGATTCCCCGTTTCTGTGTGTATGGAGTTTGCATGTTCTCCCTGTGCTTGGTGGGTTTCCTCCAGGTACTCCGGTACTTTGGTACGATGACCTGCACCCTGACCCACAAGCAGGGCATCGGGGCGCTCAGTACCGAGTGCGTGTGGGGAAAACTGAAAACTACATGCCACCGACATCATGCAGCACACAGGCCCGGTGTATGCGTCACTAAGGTGTATAACTTGTTTATGGATCTCAGAGAGGAATTAAAGCTTGGTAGGCACCGGAGCTTTCTGAAAACAATCGAAGGTTACGAGGATTTACATGTCAGCCCTTCAGGGGGGAATATTAATAACATTAAAAATAGGAATAACAGAATAATTACACAAAACAGGAATAAAACAACTAACCTGGTTATAACTAAAGAAAAGCAGAGCTCCATTATACATCAGCTCCCGAGCTTCTGCAAACTTGGACTGAGACGTATACCTGAAAAAAAATTAATAATAATAATAATAATAATAATACATTCTGATTAGAACACCCTGTACCTGATACACACACACACACACACACACACCTATTACACTGTCTCAGGTAATGATTAGCTCTTAGACAGTAGATGTAGACAGATGTAGTTTTAGTTATAAAGTAAAACTGGTGTGTGTGTGTGTGTGTGTGTGTGTGTGTGTGTGTGTGTGTGTGTAAGTGTAAATGTCGGTGTTTTGCTCATAAACATTTAGTTATTAAACCTCAGCAGAATGAACACAGCTCGCGCTACACACACGGCTTTAAACACCACACACACACACACCGCATTCAACAGCATGTAAATATACACTGCAATGTAAATGTACATTATTCACAAAACCCACCGACTGACAAAATGTAAAAATCATTATCTTTATTTTAATGATCTTAATCTTTATTAACACCAGAAGCTAGCTAGCTAGCAAACAGGCATCCAGTCTAAGGGTGAAGTCGAGTGACAGCGAGTCAGGCCAATCAGAGAGAAGGACTACACCAGGGGGCGGGATCACTGACGCGAGGGTAGCCAATCATAAGAGGGAAACGCACGCCGCTTCATTGACAAGGAGAGAAAGATCTGGAAAAGCCAGGCCACGGACGGATTCCGATGCTTTTATTACTCATTCTCTGTGATGAACTATAAATCTTACCTAAAGAATAAAGTCCGATACATTTGATGGGCTTCATAGTAGTCTCCTCTCTCCACACTGGCGCGCAGTTTCCCTTCCACCCGCTGCACTCCTCCACGGTTCCTCTTCAGAGCCTCCTGCTCCGACATCATTGTTCCCTTCGCGCTACTCCGCTCTGTCATGGAGATTGACCTTTTCAAGCCGCCGTAGCTGCAGCTATCCAATGGCTTGTTACTTCCTAGTTAAGTACACTACACACAATGACGCATGCGCATTCCTTAGAGCCCTACCTAGCGGATAGAGCAGGATATTGGGACAGAGCCCAGGTGGCAGCAGCGTGAGGAGAAGTTAAAATAATTATTTCAATGTCGTTTGTGATAATGAATAAACAAACACCCCCCCCCCCACACACACACACGCCAAATTGTTGTTTACTTTTATACTTTGACATCACTAATTATTTCGTAAACACAACTAGGACGTGAAATAATCGAACTGTTCATACTGTTTTATATATATATTTTTTTAATTAACAGTTTGTTCACCAAAAATATCTTATTGTTTAAATTAAAGTTTTTTTTTCTTTTGACAAAAATGATATTATACAACACTTGATGTAGAGAGTATCAGCACATACAAATCAAACAATAAATGACAAATGGGGAGAATAAATGTAAAAAAAAACTATAAGCAAAACACATAATAAAATAAAAAATAATAAGTGTTTAACTGTATGGACATTTTTTGTGCAAAGAAAAAGAAATGAAGAAGTGAGGTAATGAGGGGACGATACGACAACCTTCATTAAACAGGCAAACCTTAAACACCATTTAATTATATCCTTAAATTAAAACAGATTTAATTGTTATAGTCATTGACTGAATAAGACTCTCATAATCAGACCAGCAGATCATTTCTTTATCATCAGACGTATAATAACTTCATATTTCTTTGTGCATTTCCACAAACACCTCTTTTCCCCCTGAATTCGCTCAGCTGATGACGTTCCTGGGAGGAATGGGTCTCGGAGCTCCAGGCCCGTTTCTGGGAAGTTGAGAAGTCCAAACTGCAGGCTGTAAGTTACTGTATGTGTTACTGGAACACACAAAGGAGAGAAGAACTGACACTGAGTCACTGTGCTATGTAAGGAGTTCGACACTAGGGGGCGTTGAAGGCTGTTCACGAAGCAGAAACTGCTGTCTTGTCTCTGACACTGGAGACTCCTTCCATACACGTTACATCTCAGAATCTCTTCATTATTAGTTGGTACATGTTTGTTAAAGCATTTCTTATGATAAAATGTTTGCGTTTTCCACCAGACCCGGGTCGGGATAAACCCGTTAGTGAGGCTGTAGGAATAAATGTAAATGGTGTGTGGTGGACAGATTACCTGGTTTCTGCAGAAGTGGACGGCAGATACTGAAACAAACACCAAAGACAAACATGATGAATTAAAAAATGTTCGTAATTTTAACAGTAAAATACTGTATAAATTCTACAGAATCAAACCGTATTTTACAAAACTTGGGATAACCCTAGAATTTACAGTGAAAAAACTGTTATTAGTTTTACAGAGTAAGACCTTAAATTTAACAGTTAAAAACATATGAAAATATGGTTTATTGCAGTGAAATTTATGATATACTGTATTTATAAAAAAGAAACTCTCAGAGAAGGTATTTGTTACTAATATCATGAAGCATCTTGTTGATAGAGTTTAAAAATCAGAAAAATATCTGCTTTGGAAAAAATAAACCGTAAATTTTACAGTAAAAAACTGGCAAAAAAAATGCCAGAAATTTACTGTCAAAAATACGGCAGCAACATTTTTGGTTGTACGGGATTGCACTTATTATACTGTATATTTTACGGATTTTAATAATTTTTTCTACGGTTTATAAATAAACCGTAAATTTTATGGTAAAAACTGGCAGCTGTGGTTGCCAGAAATTTACCAGGCCTGCACGTGCACACCTCTCCTTCCCTTTTTCCCTTCCTCCCTCCTTTAACCGTTTCCTTCCCGAAGTAAAATCCCCCCTTTTCCGTAAGACCTCGTCCGTGTTTGTTGTTGCCCCCCCCTTGTGCCAAACCCATTACAAAATACATGAACATATTTAACACCCCGGTTCAGTGTGCACTTAAAAACCACAATGCAGGACAGAGGACATAAACAATTTTAACATGTGTGTGATAAAATAATTTTTTGTGTAAAAGTCCTTCTATAAAATAATATGCTTAGATTGTCTGCCCAAAAACACTTAAAAATGTCCACCCTGACACTTAATGTTAAGAATTTAAATATTGTTTTGCTGTCTTTATTTAAAATACATGGGACCATGCTGATGTCCGAGTCTTGGATACATTTTCATGGGTTTTGATCATTTGATTTAGGTTTGTATTTATCAATTAGGTCAAAAGTACTCTTTATAGTTTCTTAACAGTAAAATCCGAATGCTTAGCAAGGTAACTTCTATCTCTTTTAGCTCCCAGCTAGTGTGATAACATGATGCTTTTACAGACGAGAGCGATTGTGTAGCAAGCATGGTAGTGTAGTGGTTAGCACTGTCGCCTTCCACCTCTAGGTTTCGGGTTCGATTCCCGTCTCTGTGTGCATGGAGTTTGTACGTTCTTCCTGTGCTAGGTAGGATTCCCCCCAGGTACCTCATCCCCCCAATATACAGAATAAAGTTGTATAGACAATAAGTGAGTAAGTTCTGAGCTGTAAAAAAAAAAGTAAATAAGCCATTAATATTACAATATAAATCTTTCAATTAGACAGTTCTGAGCTGTAAAAAACATGGTTATGATCTGTATTTGTTACAATGTAAACCCTGGAATTTGACGGGAATAAACATGAACATGTTAATTAGACAGTTATAAACCGTAAAAAAAACACTCAAATCTGTAAAATATACAGTATAATGAGTGCAATCCCGTACTACCAAAAACATTGCTACCATATTTTTTACGGTAGAATTCTGGCAACCACAGCTGCCGTTTTTTTACCGTGAAATGTACTGTTTATTTTTTACAGTAAAGGGCACAGAGACTCGACTGTTCACAGATCATCAACATACAGTACAGTACAGTACAGTAATCCCTCCCCAGTGTGTAACGCAGACAACACAGGAGTTCTGGTCGTCCTCTGGCCCGAGCAGTGACCTGCTCTTACTGCACAGGGATCAAACCAGCTGGATTTAATCTCCGCGTGTGTATTATACACCTCAACCCTCCTCATCCTCATCCTTCTGAGAGACTGTGCATTAAACACTGTTACACACTGCAGAATGAAGCCAGCTCCGCCTCGGAGACGTGTCGACTTACTAAGACTAAAAGGAAGGAAGGAGTGTATGATTATCTGGTTACCTGTGGAGTTGTAGAGGGAACGCGCGTCAGTGGTGGAGGTTGTGCTTGTCTTTGGACATTTCTGCTCGGCTGGACGTTGCTCTGAGCTTTCGTTTCGTTTGTCCTGTAAAAAGGGGCAGGGACCGTATGATACTGACTTATAAATACTGACTCAAAGTACTGACTTAAGGTTTAATACTACACTAAACATGATAGTGAGATCACATTAAACACTGCACAACTCTCACAATCCCAAAACACCTGTAAACACTGTAAAGCTATATCAAACACATTGTTAAACCATACACACACACACACACACACACACACACCTGGAAGCATAGGGAAACTACGGTGGCCCTGAAGTGCAAAACCAATAAACAAAATTGAAAACAAAATACCAAATTCAAAACCAAATTAACAAAACGGAAAACAAAATACCTAATATCTGACTGGCCGAGAAGTGCAATACAAATTAACAAAAAGGAAAACAAATTAAAAACCAAATAACAAAACCCCAAACTATTTTTTTTTTGGAGGGGGGGAGTTTGGTTGTTTTGTTTTTGGTTTTGTTAATTTGGTTTTGAATTTGTTAATTTGTTTTCCGTTTTGTTAATTTGTTTTGCACTTCTCGGCCAGTCAGATACAAACCGGAAAAGGTAGGTATAGTTAGCGAATGAAATGCTTAACGCTAATTGGACGAGACATCTGTCACTCAAGATATACAGGAAGTACTGTAGTAGCGGTAGATTCGCGTGTGTATGAATGTGCAAACATTATTGTGGTTTCAAATATGGCGTTCTTACGGTGGCCCTGAAGTCAGTTTTGTTAATTTTTTTGCACTTCACGGCCGTCATAGTTTAAAGTGAAGCAGAACACACAAGAAACAAAGATAAAGAAACAAGTTCCTACTTCCTGTATATTTTGAGTGACAGATGTCTCGTCCAATTAGCGGTAAGCATTTTATTCGCTAACTATACCTACCTTTTCCGGTTTGTATCTGACTGGCCGAGAAGTGCAATACAAATTAACAAATTCAAAACCAAATTAACAAATCCAAAAACAAAATAACAAAACCAACAACCAAACTCCCCCCCTCCAAAAAAAAATAGTTTGGGGTTTTGTTATTTGGTTTTTAATTTGTTTTCCGTTTTGTTAATTTGTATTGCACTTCTCGGCCAGTCAGATATTAGGTATTTTGTTTTCCGTTTTGTTAATTTGATTTTGAATTTGTTATTTTGTTTTGGGTTTTGTTAATTTGTTTTGCACTTCAGGGCCACCGTAGGGAAACAGTAGCTGAGATGTCTTAAAAGAACAAACTAGTTTATATACAGTAGACGGAGACGCTTATTTATTTAGCATGTATGGAAAGAGTCTCCGATATCAGTGCTTAACGCAGTACAACACTGAGAATACTGAAGAAACAACGTAGTATACCTGTGCAAGCGACGATCACCAGCCCTAACACCTGCGCCATACAACCTGTGTGCCTTTTGAGCATGTTAAGCCCTGTATGCTGACATCATCCGATTTCACTTAATATGATGTCACCCAAAATCACCGCACTATTTTGCCTCCTCAGTGTTGTGAGATCATATGGGCCAGGTTTGGTGGTGACCATAACGGTGCAGGTGCGACGTCCAGGGCTCAGACTCTCAGGCGTCCTACTCGCAGCAGATTTCAACCTGTGTGCTGATTTTCATGACTTTTTGAGCATGGTATAAAAAAAAGTTTGTGGGAAAATTGGGTGATTTTTAAGAATGTTAACTTGCATTTAAAAAAAAACATACCAATACCATTATAACTGATTTTATTTTAGAATAGGGGCATTTTATGTCAAGATCCCCAAAAAGCCATGGATGCTGGAAAAAAAAGCATCACTCTATGATGTCACTAAATGTGATGTCACTCAATATGATGACATTCAATATGATTTCACTCAGAAAGTTATTAACCACTTTTCAGCACATCAGGGCGAACCTGTGAGATATCCAAAATCCCTCTGTAAATTTGCATCTTAAATTTTTTTTTAGATCACATGGGCCCGGTTTCATGCTGATTGTATAAACTGTGTTTTGCAAATGACCCAAAATAACTGACTTCATGTTGAAAATAAAAGAAGAATCGTTAGAAGAACAACGGGGCCCTGACACACACTGACATCTGCACTATGAGACATCAACACTATCATAGCGAGGCAATCACATCATAATGCTGATGTCATAGTGCCCTGATAAAGTAATTAGAAGGACATAAGGGTCCTTCACACACTCACATTATGACATAATAGGACTGATGTCATAGTTCTTGGGCCCTAAAAGTAATCAACTTTCTTATTCTCATTTCTCACAGGTTTAACGCTAAGATACTGAATGCAAAACAAAAACCTCGAAAGGTGATAGAGACGAAACACCTGATGCAGTGATTTGTCTCTGTTTAAGAATAAAAAACGCCTAGAAGTGTGAATGCTGGTGTTTTACCTGCGGCGCTTCGAGCACCTCAAACACCTTTTCAGAGAGTCGCGTCTGAATATGTACAGCAAGACGAAGATCAGCAGCACCAGCAGGGGGAGCACCAGCAGGAAGAAGATGAGCAGGCCGTTCCTCAGCGAGTAATCTGACACACAGAGAACAGGACACACGAGCACCTTATTTATAATGGGACAATTAATTTAACCTCAAATCGGTTATAAAGAGGAGGAGGAAGAGGAAGAGGAAACCTAGAGAGCATCAAATAGAAACAGGTTTACAGGGAGGTCAGATCAGACCATCAGAGGGAGCTTAAAGGATAATCAGACTGAGAGCTTATCTGCTGACAGACTTTCATTCGTGTGTGTGTGTGTGTGTGTGTGTGTGTGTGTGTGTGTACCTATTTGAGCAGGTCCGCTGTCCACACTGCCTCCTCTGCCACGTGTGTTGCAGGAAGGCGGAGCCCAGCCGTCGTTGCAGTGACAGTGACCCAAATCATTACACACCTAGAACACAACACACTCACCTCACACACTCGGCCATCCCAGGGGTGGAGTTCAGATGTCTAATCTTTAAGGTGTTTGCATGTTAGGACTGCTCTCTCTCTCTCTCTCTCTCTCTCTGTCTGTCTCTCTCTGTCTCTCTCTCTCTCTCTCTGTCTCTCTCTCTCTCTTTCTGTCTCTTTCTGTCTGTCTCTCTCTGTCTCTTTCTCTTTCTGTCTCTCTCTGTCTCTTTCTCTCTCTCTCTCTCTCTCTCTCTCTCTCTGTCTGTCTGTCTCTCTCTGTCTCTCTCTCTCTCTCTCTGTCTCTCTCTCTCTTTCTGTCTCTTTCTGTCTCTGTCTCTCTCTGTCTCTTTCTCTTTCTGTCTCTCTCTGTCTCTTTCTCTCTCTGTCTCTCTCTGTCTCTCTCTGTCTCTTTCTCTTTCTGTCTCTCTCTGTCTCTCTCTCTCTCTCTGTCTCTCTCTCTCTTTCTGTCTCTCTCTGTCTCTCTCTGTCTCTCTCTGTCTCAGTTCAGAAGAAGAGCTTTATTGGTATTAATGTTAACAAAAGTATTACATTGTTGCCAAAGCAATTAGAAATATAAATAACATTATAATATTCTCTCTCTCTCTCTCTCTCTCTCCCTCTCTTATTTTATTTTAATAATAAACAGTGTAGATGTCACAACACACACCCCGTTGCTGTTGCAGTCAGTTGCAGCATTACACGTTTGTCCACTTGTCAGCACTGATGCGTTCACACACTGGAGCTTCATACAGACCTGAGGACCAACAGTGAATATTAACAATCATAAACATAAAAAACGTGAATTTATGCTGACATTTATATGGACCAACTCTTCAAGGACACACTTTCGTTTAGTCCTGTCACTGTAACACACTTAATCTCATACATTTAAAATATTTTAAATAGAGAATTTACTTTATTTTATCGTGCAGGCGAGCAGCATGGCTATGTGATCGAGATTAATTAACGCCCACACAGTGTGAACGCTAGCTGATGATTTACCCAAAGAATGAGGAAATACTATCCGCTAGCTGCTAGCTAACGCGCCTCAGCCTGGCCTGGCCCAGGTTCTGCACTGCTCGAGCTCGCGTGCTGCTCATTACACTTACGTGTCCATGCTGCGCTCGCGTTAGAATAAACTACACAGAGATTTGGTGTTAGTGCGCGGCACAGGATGAACACGTCACAGGATGAACACGTCACAGGATGAACACGTCACAGAGGACTCACTTTGCCTGTAGCGCACACGGTCCCCGTTTTGACGTATCCCGGGTCGAGGACGTCGCTTCCCAGGTTGAAGTCTGCGTTCATGCACTTGACCCCTGGCGATATTTCCTGGATGCTGATGGCTGCCCCGGGCGGGGGGTAATTAGAGTCATAGTTTGTGCACTGAATCTTCCCACACATGGAGTTACTGCGGAAAAAACGATCAGAGCTGAAACTGAATGTTTTCCTGCAGCAGCGTGCCCTCGAGTGTTTTATTACTCTCACACCAATGCCTTTTCACACAATGTAAACAATTTTTTAAATGTGTTTATGAGAAGCTGGACACATCCCTTTGATATCAGAACAAGTACGTATATTAATATAAACCTGCACTACGGTCAGAGATGCTGTCACAGAGAGTTAATCGACAATTTCTGACCAAACAGAGTCCAGGACCTGTATTTACTAAGCGTCTCAGAGAAGGAAATCCCTCTTAAGTGGGCAAAAAATTTTTGGTCCTACTTTTAGGAGTAAGAGTAAGAGACATGTGCGGAGGGGAGACGTTTTAATAAAATTTCTAGAGTGACACAGAGCTCAAAAAAGGTGATTTTGGGCAACAATAGAATCCTGTTTTTTTTTTTTTTAACATTTACCAGATGTATGTACTCTCTAGAAATCATGTTGATCAGATTATGCAAGTCCTACACAGCTCTATTATAGGGGCTTTAAACAGTTGTGATTGAAGCAGTGTGATTAGGATGACGTCATGCAGCGAGTTGCTGTAAGTGTAACTGTAAGTTTAGTCTGTGTGCATAAAGCTTTCACGCAACTGCCGCTGATTTCTTCATTTCACTTTTCCACCGTTTAAAATTTCAAAAACCTGTAAAACTACAACACCCGCTATAATGTGCAGCCTACTTTATGGCTCTCAGTGTTGTAAAAAAGTGATGTCACGCTTTCCTCGGCACAGTCCTACTCCTCACTGAAAGTAAGAGTAGGAAGCTTCATAAAGAACTTTTATGTCCTACCCTGAGGTGGGAATATTTTCGGTTCTGTAGGAAATTTGAGCGTGATTCCTACGAATGATTCTGAGATGATTAGTAAATGCGGCCCAGATTTCTAACTTAATTACATAACTCTTAAATATTTCTTCTTGACACATGGGAGACAAAACCGTCCCTCTAATGAACACCTTAGAATATCCTTAACCGTGTCCTTGTTTACCAGGACATCCGTTCACACTTACTGACGCTTGTGAACAGAATAGGAACGGGGGAGGGGCTAAAACATACGGAGGCTGCACTTACGCTACAGTACACGGGATGGGAGTGGTTCCGGAGTAGCCACAGTTTCCAAACGTGGTGCCCTTTGTGTTCACATATGGAAAGCACTGATCATTGGCCTTTATTGCACCTGAAAAAATGGAACAGCTGATTAATATATTATTAAAATATTTATGATGAGAAAAATTATTTCAATGTTTAGAATAAGTCTGTATGTAGTAATGTAGTATAATAATAATAAGAAGAAGAAGAAAAAGAAAAAATTAGGTTTTAGGTTAATATTGGTTTTATGTTTGTTTTATATTTCTCAGATTTCTGAAGTGGAATGTGTAACACTCTGTAGATTTGGATATTACATGATTGTATATTCATGACATGGATATTCATATATCATTAAACAAGCTTCAGTTAGTCCAAAATAGAGCCGCCAGGGTTCTCACTAGATCCAGAAAATATGATCATATAACCCCAATATTATCATCCCTGCACTGGCTACCTGTTCAGTTTAGAATTAATTACAAAATAGTATTACTTACATACAAGGCTTTAAATGGTTTAGCTCCCACATACCTAACCAGTCTTCTGATACGCTACAATCCACCACGATCCTTAAGATCACAAAACTCTTGAAGTATTAAAATATCAAAGTTTACAAAAGGGGACGGAGCGGTCTCCTTCCTGATAATGTTGGGTGCTCAAACACAGTCCAACAGTTTAAAAGCAGACTCAAGACACATCTCTTTAGCCTGGCGTACACATAATCCATCTCATAACCTCATACTCCAGTATATCTAAATGCACACTCTCATCTAGTGCTGCTAATATGATGAACGGCAGCTACTCTAATTTCTTCCACCTGTTCCTTCTCTTTCCACCCATCCTGAGGCATCTGGAGATTGTGTCTAGAGATTATGCCAGCTTCAGTAGACAGAGGCCACCACGAAAAGATCCTCAGGCATCCAAAAAACGATGCTTCACATGGAGCTACACATGCTGCTCCCGAGCTCCTAGCGATCCAGACTCCATCTGCATCTGCACTTGTCTGACTCATCCTGGTGCCATGCTGGTGCTGAACTGAAACACATCTTCTGTTATACTGGACCTCCAGCCTCCTAACACACAGTATGAGTGCAGATCAATCCCTGCTATCCATTATCACTCAGATGAGGATGGGTTCCCTGTTGAGTCTGGTTCCTCTCAAGGTTTCTTCCTATTACCATCTCAGGGAGTTTTTTCTTGCCACTGTCGCCGTCACCCTCGGCTTTCTCATCAGGGACTATCTGATCACTATGTTCTATACACATTTTTACTTTCTCCTACACATTTCCATAATCTTCTTTAAATTTTGTGAAGCTGCTTTGAGAACGTTGTTGAAAGCATTATATGAATAAATTTTAATTGAATTGCATTTGTAAAAGCATTAACGCCACCTGTTTGTTAATGAAGTGATGAGGTGCTGCTTAGAACAGAGAAAATAAAGTAATCTAAATATATAAAATGTAAATAAAAATATTATTTATTTAATATATGTTTTTATAATAATAGAATACGTGTATATTACCACATTGCGGTGTGGGAAATGTATGAAGCTGTGCGTGATGCCTTAGGTAAAGGAGCAGATCTGGGGGACTCATGGACGTAGAGTATTATGGTGAACTGGTATGTTTAGATGCTGTCTTCCTCACTCTCATTGATCACTCAGGTTTGTTGACGGTGAGGTGATTGGTCGCGTTACATTCCAGTTCCCCTCTCATGTTTGTGTTTCCTTCTGGCTCTCCCTTTTAGTTATGATGTCATAGTTAGTCCTGCCGGAGTCTCTGCTTGCGCTCTACACTAAATATACATTCACATTATACATTACAGTGGAACCTCGGATTACGAGTAACGCGGTTTACGAGTGTTCGCAAGACGAGCAAAGATTTTTAATAAATTTAACTTGAAAAACGAGCATTGTCTTGGTTTACGAGCACCGAGTATCATGTTTCATGCATGCGCTTTTTGTTTTGTCGCTGAGTGTCACATGATCACAACTGAGCCAATGTTTTTTCTCTCTCTTGCGCTGTGGAATCATCTCCCCTGCTGGGTCTTAGTGCTCGTCTCTTACTGGTATAATCAACATCTGTGGACGCCTGTACTGTGACTACATGTGGGTGAAACATATTTTATTTTGTGTTCGGAAGCGCATGTGTACAGCGCGTGTACAGTTTCTTATAACACACATGTGTGCGAGTGAGTAAGGGAAAAGAAATTCTCAATACAGAGGTTAAAAGTCTATTTTCTTTCTTATCGCAGTGTGTGACACTGTGCCGGCTGACGCGCGCACAGAATTAAAGGCAAGAGACACACTTCTGAGGTAAGGTGCTGGGTCATTTATTTGTTTGTTTTACTTTACAGCAGTGATTCTGTTAGTTTGCGCTCACACGAGTGTCATTAGCGATGTTTATTGCTTTTTTTTTTTAAATAAAACAGTGTAGCGAGAGAGACGTTGATTTATGACCTCTGTTTACAGAAGTGTAGTCCAGTGCGAGAGATGCATTGTGGGTAATGCAGTCTGCTGTGTGTGTGAACGTGAATGTGAGATTTAAGTTAGGATATTAAGCCTAAGTTTTTTAGTTGGATTTAAGTGCAGGATCCACCCGAAAGTTTGTACTATAACCTGACAATGCAGAAAATAAAAGAACGGGGGCATCAATGAGTTTGTCCATCTCATCATTACACGAGCATTAATTAACAGGCTGTTACGCCACATGAGCAACATTAAAATAAAGCGGAGAAGTTTTAATAATTTAGGGGAGAACAACAGTCTTTCCGTTAATGTGTGTGTGAGTGTGTTTAAACGAGAGGAGAAAGTGTGTAAGATGAGGAGGGGGAGACAGGAGGGGCTGAAAGCAAGACTAGCTCTAGCCTCCCACACACACACACACGCGCGCACACACATACACAGAGCTTGCGTGCGCAAAGGAAAACGCTTATCTGCCGGGATTTATTTTTACTTTTTTAAAAGGTATAGAGCAGGTTAATTTGTTTTATTTTTACTTGATATTTTGTATTAATTATTTTTATGTATTTATTTTTTTGGGCTAGAGAACGAATAATTAGAATTTACATTATTTCCTATGGGAAAATATGGAAAAACAAGTGTTTTGGAATACGAGCCGCTTCTGGAACGAATTATGCTCGTAATCCAAGGTTCCACTGTACAAATTAAATTTAATTGAATTAAATGATCTGCAGAGCTGGAAGACCAAAGTTTGAATTACGATTTCCGATTTTGTCGCTCTGTCAATGTTTAAAAGCTGCTTCTTTTCTTTGTTTAGGCAACAGTGGACACAGAACACGGAATTTTCATTAATGAACCAGTTACATTCTGCACACCATGTGTTTATAAAACATTATTCCATTTTCCTCTCAGTCAAACATTTATGATTATGATCGTTGATGAGCTCTGTATCACTCAATGTAAATAAAACATCTCTCCTCTGATCATCTCCGTCTCCTCCCCCGTTCTCTGAACCACATTTCCTTGCTCTTCCTAACCACTTGGGACGACCTCAGAGCCCTCCTGCTTGTATTCCTACTCAGTACTATTAAAGTACGACCAAAAGTGTGTCACTCTGAAAAATTTTGTCCACTTAGGATCGATTTCCTACTCTGAGACGCTTAGGAAATATGGGCCCTGACCTTCTTCCTGTTGAGAAGCTTCCTGTTGCGATGTTCTGGAGAAGGCTTTGCACACTGGTGCGACTCTCCCATCATTAATACAAGATCTTGGAGAGAATCTATTTTAAAAGCTCTGTTCAATATTATTTAAAAAACAACAACATGATGCTTAATCCAATAATCTGAGCTGATCAGTACTTATATGTCAGTGAACACCTCTTGAAGACGTCAGGTTTCGAGCTGTGATTGGACGGTGATTTGTGATTTGTGTGTTCATCACTATGTTGCAGTCGCGCTACACTAAAATCAAATGTAACTGCTAACGCCTGCTTACAGAACTGTGACACAGAAGTACTAAAAAAAAGCTTTTGTTTTTCAGTGAAGAATGTTTTTTTTGTGTGTGTGTGTGTGTTGTACTTCATGTTCTCCCCTCAGTGACACTGCACTTTGTGAAAAATTAAAAGTGGACAGTAGGTACTTTTGCCGAAGAGCTGCTGGCACTCGTAGTCCAGCGTCTGGCACCGGCCTTCGTAGCAGTAGGCGGCGCCGGCGCTGCAGGTAAGGCCGTCCATCAGGTAGAAGTCTCCCGGGCAGAAAGGTGAGCTCCCGTTACAGAACTCGGGCAGGTCACACTCGTTCACGGAGGATCTGCAGACCGCACCGGACACCATGAACTGGAGGAGAAGCAGAGACACATGGTAAGGTTTGCTAACACCTGAACACCTTTGTAATATTTTTGCCTACATCAATATTGTACATGAACCTAACATTACCCAGGATGCTTCACTAATCATATTTTATTTCTCGACTTCTGCAGAGAAAATGTTTTACCTGTGAATGTTTAGAGGACAGATTACGTCACTGGAATTTATTTTCAATATGATTTCTATTACCGGGGATGTTAGTGTTCCTCCTGTTGTTCCTCCTGATGTTCTGGGTGTAGCAGGAGTGTGTTGGGGAACAGAGTTGGGTGTAATATGTTACTGTAATCTAATGAATTTTCCTGATAACATAGTAATGTAACGCATTACATTTTAAATGCATGTGATTTGATTACAGTTACCGATGTCAATAACGTTACGTTACTAGCATTCCTAAAAATGTAGTGTTTTAAAAACAAACAAAATGCATTTAATAAAATCGATTTAAAAATCAGGTTTGAGTGGCAGCATCAGGTAACGAGCATGTGCTTTAATCAGTCGTCGGAGAGCTTTGTAGTTTTACATTTGATGTTGTAACGGGTTCACTCTTTATGCACCAGCCGCACCACAGACACACGGTCACGAGACGGGGTCTTATAGGGACAAACAGGGAAGGAAAGGGTTGAAGGGGGGAGGAAGGGGGGAAGGGGAGGATTTTTAATGCAGAGAAAGCGCAAGATCCGTTAACATTGGTTATCGCCAGTCGGCCTGACCTGGTGGCCCCGGCCCTTTGCGCCCCTGCAGAAGGGGGCCCTAAGTAGGGAGTAGGGGGGTGGGGGGCCCTAAGTAGGGAGCCTACGGAGTGAGCGGGGAGCGACAACAGGTTGAGGGGCAGCCCATCACAGATGCATGCAGTCTCAGATGTTTTCAAAGTAACTTAAAAGTAACGCAGTTATTAATCTGATTACCTTTTACATGTAATAAATCAGTAATGTAAACAAATGACAATTTTAAAGTAGTAATCAGTCATTTGTAGTAATTTAGTAGTTTTCTAAATAACTTCCCCAACACTGTAGGGGACAGAGGTGTGTGTGTGTGTGTGCGGAGTGTTATTAAGTGCCGTTCTCTTAATCAGACGCAAAAGGTTAAAAAAGGTCAACTCCAAAGATTTCAAGATTTCGTTTCAATTCATGCCTGCATTTATAGCCTTATCTATGTGTGTGTGTGTGTGTGTGTGTGTGTGTGTGTGTGTACCTGACAGTCTTGACAGCAGAGACCAGTAGCGCAGGCTGAACCCTTCGTTAAGGTGCATGTAGCTGCATTACAGCATTTATTTGTGCAGGTCTGCAATCACACACACACACACACACACACACACAAAATGATTTATTAATAATTACTAAACTGCCGGGTCTTTGTTTTTAACCAGAAACATAAACCCTGCACATGGTCATGCTCATTGCTGAATCTTTTCACAGATGAAGTTGTCTGTTTCATGTACATTTAGCCCCGCCCACAAAAATCCATAGGCAGCTGAAAATAGCGACTAAGCGGTAAAAGACGTAAAGCGCTAACAGTAAGCTAAATCCTCCAGCACTGCAGGACAGCTGGTCACACACACTGCTGTGTAAGAACTGGACTAAGACTCAGTGACGCCACCTGTAGGTTAATCTATAAATAGGCAAATAAAGTCTCACTGTTGTTTGAAAGACACCAACTTACCTCAGTCACTAGCAAATGTAGCTTCACTTTACCCAAACTGCTCATGTGGCTCTCACAGCTTGGTATGGCTTGATATAACTGTGACTGAGGACTTTTGTGAATTCAACATGGACACTTTTCCAGCATTGGAGACCAAAACCGTGTTGTTGTACCAGGCTGTAAACATGTTTATTTCTGTTGTTCAGGTGGACACTTTGTCATTGGGCTCTATGGGGTTAAATCACTTCTGGTGGCCATTTAAGGAACTACATGTTTGGCACTTCTGCATTGACTTCTTCTTTCAGACTGGCGGTTGCACCACAAACAAAGGCTTTTTATTTCTATAGGCTGCCAATACTTTTGTCCTGCTTGTTTTATTTTTCTATAGATTTGAGCATGATCTTTAATTTTGAAGTGGTTTAACCTTAACAGTGTTATCTATATAGTACAGTAAGTGAAGTGTAGAATCACTTATCAGAATTAACCATATAATTTTAAATTAAATAAATCAGGCCTGTTATACCGTGATGTGTATCTCCTGCACAAAATAAAAAAAACCCTAAAATAAGTCTTTCTGTTCCATTTCAGGGCAACAGTAAAATACCTCCATATAGATTCCAGTCTTTCATTTGAAGCTCATGTAGATAATATTACCAGGATAGCATTCTTTCACCTCAGAAATATTGCCAGAATAAGAAATATATTGTCGCTAAACGATGCAGAAAAACTAGTTCATGCTTTTATCACCTCTAGGTTGGACTATTGTAATGCCTTACTGTCTGGTTGTTCAGCTAGATGCATAAATAAGCTTCAATTAGTCCAGAATGCAGCAGCGAGAGTCCTCACTAGAACCAGAAGATATGAGCACATCACCCCTATCTTATCTTCACTCCATTGGCTCCCTGTGAAATTTCGCATTGATTTTAAAATACTACTCTTGACATATAAAGCATTAAATGTTCTCGCGCCGCAGTACCTGAGTGAACTGCTAGTGTCTTACGATCCGCCACGCCTACTTCGATCAAAGGATGCAGGCTGCTTGTCAGTACCGCGTATTATTAAAAATACAGCTGGGGGCGGAGCTTTTTCTTACAAAGCCCCGAAGTTATGGAATAGTCTTCCAAATAGTGTTCGGGACTCAGACACAGTCTCAGTGTTTAAGTCCAGGCTAAAAACCTATTTATTTAGCCAAGCATTTTTATAAATAGATTTGCCATAGGTAAAGGAGCAGATCTGGGGGACTCATGGACGTAGAGTATTATGGTGAACTGGTATGTTTGGATGCTGTCTTCCTCACTCTCATTGATCACTCAGGTTTGCTGACGGTGAGGTGATTGTTTGCTTTACATCTCAGTTTCCCCTCATGTCTGTGTTTCCTTCTGGCTCCTCCCTTTTAGTTATGATGTCATAATCCCGCTGGAGTTCCTGCTTCTACTCTGCTCTCCATATACATACATGTTATACATTGTGTGACTGTGACCATACCTTCTCTTCTGCTCTCTCTCTCTCTGTCTTACTACACATGTTTCTCCTAAGCTGCCAGTGATCCAGACCCCCCTCTGCCCTCTGGATCTGTCTGACTCGTCCTGGTGTCCCGTTTCTGGTTAGAGATCACGTCACATGGAGCTCCATGTGGTCTGTTTGGGATGTGTGTGATGAATGGGAACAGTTCCACTTCACCATGTAGACAGTCCTGGCCTCGGCTGATATCCCCCGTGCCTATCGTGCAGAGCTCCACCCTCACTTTGGCTACTTAGACAACACCTCTGATATGATAATTCCAGCATACAGACCACTCATCAGGCACTCAAAACCAGGAAGCAGGTGAAAACCTGGCCAGCAGGAACTATCTCTGCCCTTTAGGACTGTTTTGAAAACACTGACTGGAACATGTTTAGGGAGGCTGCAACTTACAGGGACTTCACTGACTTGGAGGAGTACACGTCATCAGTGACCAGATACATCAATAAGTGCAGCAATGACTTCACTGTCTACAAGAACCCAACCAGAAACCGTGAAATACTGCGGGGGTGCGTACACTTCTGAAGACACGAGACTATGACTTCAGAGTGGGGGACAAGGTGGCCCTATAAACAGCAAGGGCCAAACTTTCTCAGGCAGAAGAGAGGTGAAGCGTGCACACGCCCAGAGAATCGGCAAACACTTCAGTGGCCCATTAGAAACTAAAGGATGACATCACCGGCCTGTGACGGTGACGGATCCCTTCCAGGTGCACTGAACAACTTCTATGCTCGGTTCGACACACAGAACAACGTGATAGCGAGGAAGACCATCCCTCCTCTGAACGACCAGGTGCTGTTTCTCACCACAGCTATGGTGAGGAAAACTCTATGCAGATACAACCCATGTAAAGCAGCTGGTCTGGACAATATTCCAGGCAGAAGGCTCAGAGAATGTGCTGAACAGCTGGAAGATGTTTTCACTGACATCTTCAAAATCTGGCTGAGCAGCCCCATCATTCCCACATCAAGTCCACCACCATTGTCCCTGTTGCACTTACACCGATGATCATAAATGGCTTCGAGCGGCTCGTCATGAGACACATCAAGACCCCGCTGCCCCATCACTGCAGTTTGCATATCGTCCTAACCGTTCAGCGGATGATGCAATCTCTACCACACTCTATCTTTCACACACTTGGATAATAAGGACCCCTATGTACGTTCAGATGCTGTACGTAGATTTTAGTTTAGCATTCAACACTATCATCCCCCAACACCCGATTGGGAAGCTGAGCCTGTTGGGCCTGAACACCTTTTTCCATAACTGGATCCTGAGCTTTCTGACCGGAAGGTCTTAGTCAGTACGAATCGAGGACTGCATGTCCAGCACCACCACCCTGAGTACCACACACACACACACACACATTGTCACTCAGATTAATTCAACTACCTCAAAACATTGAGACTGGACTGATAAATCAACAAACACGCAAACACACTGATCTACACGACCAAACTATTGTACACACCAACCTGTAAATGCTCTTTTGCAAAATATTCATCAACTATTTGCACAAACTATTTTTATTCTTGCTGCTACTTATTAAATGTTTACAGTTTACTGTTTCTCCTCCCACTTCCTCTACTCATCACCTCAACACCACAGGGTATCGTCATGTCATGCTTGTCGCATTGTCACTTTGTCACTCATTTGCACATTTGCATGTGCACTTTATGTTGTCTCTTTTGTAAAAAACATAAATAGTTCCCTTTTAACTTAAAATGTCCATCTGTCTCAGCAGGCCAGCTAATAAGGTTTCTTAGTTAGTTAGTTAGTTACTGTTCATTTATGTTGTTAATTTATGTTGCACGTAGCACCTGTAGGTCCTGGAGGGATGTTGTTTCGTTTTACTGCCGACTTGACTACTGAGCCTTCCATAACAAATTGGGCTCCATATAGACCTAAACACATCTCCTGTTATACTGAACTTCCAGCCTCGTAACACACAGTATGAGTGCAGATCAATCCCTGCTATCCGTTATCACCCAGATGAGGATGGGTTCCCTGTTGAGTCTGGTTCCTCTCAAGGTTTCTTCCTATTACCATCTCAGGGAGTTTTTCCCTCAGCACCGTCACCCTCGGCTCGTTCATCAGGGACGATCTGATCATTCTGATTCACACGCATTCACATTTTATACACTCACTAACTCACTCATCTTCTATACGACAGTGCTAACCACTGCACCACTGGGCTGCCACATTTTATACAAATTTACATACGTTTCTTTTTATTGTGTAAAGCTGTTTTACCACAATGACAATTTTTAAAAGCACTATAGAAATGAAATTGAATTGAATTGAAATCCTGTTCTTCCTGAAATCTGCCCTCGCTCGGCCGTACCTGAGGCGTTCCGCAGTCACACTCCTCACCCTCCTCCAGGACCCCGTTCCCACACTGAGCCTTGGTGATGATGTTCGTCGGCACGTTCAGCAGACACAGACCTCCACCTCGCTGGACCAAATTCTGGAAATCCTGATCACTGCACGTGCTGAACGATGTCGACCCACTACACACACACACACACACACACACACAGAAACGTAATCAGTCAACAGACCACATCGCTTATTCTAATAGGTTACGGTTCCTACGGTCACGGCATTCATCCAGATGCAACACTTTTAATAAACAGATTGTTGATAAGATCTTTATTAATGTAACGTGTATGTAAGGAGTCTCCAGTGTCAGCACTTTATAACAGTCAGAGGTAAATCTTTAACTGTACATTTTCTAATTTCTTCTTTTCCCAGTGCACTTTAATAGAGAGATAAATTAAAGACTGGTGAGGAGACGATTCTCATGTCCTCGTGGTTCATATTGCTGATTATTTTTCCAGACCTGCACCACATGTGGACTATTCCCCTAACAGACTGAGTAAGGACGTGGTACTGACGTGGCCTGAGAGTACATGATGCAGTTGTGACCATCACACTGGCAGCGTCCGTCATCGTGGGTCATGCCCAGATTGTGGCCCATCTCATGCGCCAACACCGTGGAGTAATACTGCAGCGCGTTGTTGCTGTACTGCAAAGAAAACAGACTGTGGTTAACAATATTGACACTGAATACAATCTCTCTGTCTCTCTCTCTCTCTCTCACTCATTGTCTAGACATTCCTGTGTTTCCAGTTTCCAGTCTGACAGAGTTCCACATTAAGGGTGTGTCTTTAGAACAACACACACATTAGGTAATCAGTGCTTCTCTTACCGTCATTTTAACACAACCACCTTCCAGATTGTTATGTCACATAGAATTGTCAGGCTTTCACAATATCATGGGATTAAAAAATGTTTAAAAAAACCACATGAATTAAAAACCTTAACCCCTTTTTTTTTTTACTTTAAACAATATAACATTATAAACTTTTAGGTTTTGATTATATCGACCCCTGATGTTAAATAGTTGTTTTCATGCATATTTGCACAGCCATTGCCACTTAAAAAAAAAAATATATATATATATATATATATATATATTATTTTTTTCCTTCCCCTCCTATATTCCTATATTTCTATATTTTGTAATATTTTTTATTATGCCCTTACTTGTACAGTTTATTTTACTAGTTACATTTTCTTTTGTATTTCTTTTTATTAATATTTATTCCTTATATATAGTTTTTATTTTATTTTCAAGGTCACTGGCGGTCGTACAAGCATTTCATTGCATATCGTACTGTGTATGACTGTGTATGTGACAAATAAAATTTGAATTTGAAATTTGAATTTGATTTGCTTCTGACATAAATAACAGACACTAAGTTCATGTTCCCGATCAGAGAACGCAGTCGGACCTGTAACACCAGACAGCACCATCAGGACGAGACTGACGGCATTTCATTATCAGAGTATTAGAATGAGGTTTAGGGTTCTTACCACGCTGATTCCTCCGCCAGCGCTCGCTGAGCAAACCGTCCCGACGTACGCCATGCCCAAAATCCCTCCGCTGTAGGCTCCTGATCGGCCCCTGGAAAGAGAAAACATATAGAAGGAGATGAAACAGGAGCAAGACGACAGCGAGGTCTTACACAGACTCTTAAACCTGAATTAAGATTTTCTGCTATTGAGGTTTAGTCAAGTGTTAGGCTGGCGGCAAGAAAGTAATATGTTCAATTTTAATATTAATCCAGAGGAGTTTTTTAAAATCATTTAACAATAATAAGATGGGCACTGTTCATGAATGAGAGCCCAGTGGAGACAGTGAACAGCTTCTGATACCTCGGTGTTCACATCACGCAGGACCTGTCATGGTCCTGTCACATCAACAGCGTGGAGAAAAAGGCCTGGCAGCGTCTCTACCACCTAAGACGCTTGAGAGACTTTAGACTGCCCTACAAGGTGATCAAGAACTTTTACTCCTGCACCATAGAGAGCATCCTGATGGGAAACATCTCAACCTGGTTGGGGAACAGCACCATGCAGGACAGATGAGCTCTACAGAGGGTGGTGAGATCAGCTGAGCGCATCGTCCGCACCGAGCTCCCTGGCGGTAGTGCAGGTCAGGAAAGTGATTCCGCTCCCTGAAGGCCAACGCAGAGAGAATGAGGAGGAGCTTCTTCCCGCAGGTGATAAAGTCTCTCAACCACACCACCACACAGGACTAAACAATCTGATTTCTTCTGTCACACAATAACACTCTCCCTGCATTCCTGCTAACACACCAATCAGGAGGTGACACACTTCTCATGACGTTGCACATACACACATTGTTCTGCTCGTTTCTGGACATTGCTCATTTTCGTACAAACATTTCACTGCATATCATACTGTGTATGGTGGTGTACAGTATGTGGAATTAAATTTTAATTTGTTTCTTTCTCTGTAGTTGCATAATGCGTTTATAGCAGTCACAGTCTGTAAGCGTACTTTTGGTTTCTTTTCTGTTCTATCTAAATAAACATTTTATTACGAGTGTTTAAATGAGCACGACTATAACGACCCGGGTGTCGTGAGGGGCGGAACCATGAGAGAATACCCTGTCCTGCTCAGAACAGGCAGATCCGCAGGCAGCTATGCCACAGAGTTCTGGACAGATCTACGACCATACAGACGTGCGGTTGCTAGGATTAGGATAATCTAAGATAAAAGACAAAGACAAAGACCCAGCGTCAGTCTTTCTAAAGAAGCCGGCTTGTATGAAAAAGAAGGAGATCGGCACGTTCAAGTCAAGCGTGCACTCTTAGTTCATGTTAAAGTCAAAGCACATAATATAACGCTTAAGCCCTTATTAAGGGTGGACTCGTCCAGAGACGGCAGGAAAGTTTATTTTTAGTTTCCAAAGCCCCGACTGGGCTCAAGGAGATGGCAGAGCCCTGTTAGCTTTTAGTTTTAGTTTTCTTTGGTTTTCTTTTTAGTGCCACCTAATAATCTCACAGTCCATCTCCAAACGGGAGGGTCTGTGTGTCATAAGCCCTCTCCCAAACTCCTATTCCACTGACCACCTCAGAAGCCCTACATAAGGCCTCTCATAAATAGTATTACATCTCATGGTGCAGCTCTCTAACTCCCACCACATAACAACTACAGCATCCAAAGATGCTGCAGAAACTCTCATACACCACTGACATGAAAAACGTGAACTTCTGTGTCTAGCAAACTAGACATTCTTACACATGCTTACACACACTTACACGACGAGCTGGCTCATGTCGCTCCTGATTTGTGATGTCAGATTATCTTTCCTCCATGCGGCAAACTGCGCTAGAACATCTCTTGGGTCTCCGTTCACGTCGAAAGGGTTTCCCGTCTTGAAAATCTCTATGCCCACCAGGGCGATGCGGATGTTCAGCTCCTTGTAGTACTGGAGACAGAGATTACACTCAGGTCAGAATGATGCTAAAGGAATAAAGTGCTCTGCTCCCTGCAGTTATGGGAGAATAATAAACGAGGAGGTGGTGTGATGATGGGTATTCATCGTCGCCACCCTGAGGTTGATTATTTTCCGATAACAGCACATCCACACCACAGCTGTGTCAGGACAGGTTTAAACACAGAGAAATCGCTCACAAGGCATCAGGAATCAGTTCTCACCGTGTCCAGGTAATTAGCAAGCTGTATCATTTCCTCCGTCACGGCTGTGCGGTTGCGGTTCTTAAGGTTATACTGTGCGAGTAAACAAACAAATAAACAGTGAAGCAAGTAGAATACTTACAATATATACGGTATTTATATATAAATAAGATTGAGACTCCTACTCTCTGATTGTCCACCACTAACACCAGCTCCACATATCGGGTCTGAGGCAGGGAGCGCTTCCTCTGTCAGAGACACCAAAACATATTAAATCAGTGCAATATCTATAAAGTCAGCAATAAAAGAGAGGAAAAGTAGTGTTCTTCAGAAATCATGACAGAGGTACATATGCAGGGGCGGAGTTTGTCTACCACAGGGGCGTATCTTAGTGTATGAGGAGTACGGGTGCCATGGCTTTACTGTGTGCTGCCCAATAACGAATGTGTTTTTCACTAAAGCTGTCATTAATGAGATCATTACAGATTTCTTTCTTCTTTGTCTTTGGGCTGTTCCCTTTCAGGGGTCGCCACAGCGAATCATCTGCCTCCATCTAACCCTATCCTCTGCATCCTCTTCTCTCACACCAACTAACTTCATGTCCTCTCTCACTGCATCCATAAATCTCCTCTTTGGTCTTCCTCTAGACCTCCTGCCTGGCAGTTCCAACCTCAGCATCCTTCTACCGATATATTCACAATCTCTCCTCTGAACATGTCCAAACCACCTCAATCTGGCCTCTCTGACTTTATCTCCAAAACATCTAACGTGGTTTGTCCCTCTGATGAACTCATTCTTGATCCTATCCATCCTTGTCACTCCCAAGGAGACCTCAACATCTTCAGCTCTGCTACCTCCAACTCTGCCTCCTGTCTTTTCTTCAGTGCCACTGTCTCTAAGCCGGAGAGCATCGCTGGTCTCACCACTGTCCTGTACACCTTTCCTTTCATTCTCGCTGATACTCTTTTATCGCACAACACACCTGACACTTTTCTCCACCCATTCCAACCTGCCTGTACCCGCCTCTTCACCTCCTTTCCACACTCTCCGTTGCTCTGGACCGTTGACCCTAAGTACTCAAAGTCCTGCAACTTCTTTATCTCTGCTCCCTTTAGCCTCACCGTTCCTCTTAAATCCCTCTCATTTACACACATGTATTCCGTCTTGCTGCGGCTAACCTTCATTCCGCTGCTTTCCAGAGCGTAACTCCACCTCTCCAAATTTTCCTCCACCTGTTCCCTGCTCTCGTCACAAAGCACAATGTCATCTGCAAACATCATAGTCCATAGGGACTCCTGTCTTACCTCATCTGTCATCCTGTCCATCCAGAGCAAACAAAAAGGAGCTTAAAGCCGATCCTTGATGCAATGAGATCATTACAGTAACAGGAATATATTGCTGATAAATGTATACTCCTGATTTATTTCAACACTTGCAAAATCTTATTTTTCATTGTATTAGTTCTCCTTATTTCAAAGCCACTGTTCTCTCTTCAGTCAGCATTTTCCATCCCTGATTTTAACTGGTTTAAAGACAGGGGTCTAGACGTTACCGAAAAGCGCTTTATTGGGAAAGTTAGAAACTTCTGGCATCCCTGGAACTACAAACTGCGCACAAGTGATTCGAAAAAGCAGAGAAAATCACCTTCTGCATGCGCGTAACTCAAACCTGTAACACAAAGTCTGTTAGCCAGACAGCAAAATACAAACACGTCTGACCCGTAACAACGTGTCCATTGACAAGGTGTGGCCACAGTCGCCCTGATCACATCCGCTGTCCACCCCACACACGAACGGCTCCGAGGGGTTGTCCTTCAGGGGAAACAGGATGTGCTCGTTGTTTGAAGCGTTCCGAGCAGGTTCCAGGGCGTAACTCTCGCGCCCCAGGAAAATGACGCCCCTTAAAAACACAATGCGCATATTAAGCTAATTACAGAATGTACATACTGATAATAATCTGTTACAGAGTTGTTATCATTCCATTCATTCAATCATCTTCAGTGAAAGCATTGTCCTAGTCAGCATGATGTCAGCAGGTGTGCAGCCAGAATACTCGCACTGTTCTGTAAAGCAGATGTAAAGCTCTATCTGATGAGGATCTCACACACACAGAAACTCAAACACACTAAAACACACACCCTGGTGTGGAATTGGTGAAGGTGTGACAGCACAAAGTTTTTGATGTTTTCTCTCTCTCTCTCTCTCTCTCACACACACACAGACACACACACACACACACATGCACGTAATGAATGGAATCAGTAATACTGAGACACTTCTTGTCCTCCTCACACAGTGGCTTGGCTCAGTGTGTCAGAGTTATTCTTTAATAAAAACACACTGAGTAACTTTTTTACATAGGGACAGAGCAGTTAATAATGCATATTATTATTATTATTATTATTATTATTATTATTATAATGACTAGTATTCATTTGTTTGTAACTCAAATCTATGACGCATCAGTTATTGCTCAGTGCCCCACACCCCTGTATAACCCATTCTAATGACAGGAGCAGCTGGACAAACGAGTGGAGACACATCAACAGCTGGATATTGAGTGGAAGTAAAGGTGGAGCTGGTCTCATACCTGAGTCCAGTACAGGTGCTGAGCGCCACCAGAGACTCCTCATAACCCGACACTCGCCCGTGGTAATGACACAACACCTGGAACACACAAACAGCAGCACAGCGTTTAACACTCCTGTAACAAACCTGTTATACACCACTAACAAACCTGTAGTACACCTGTGTAACGCACCTGTAATATAACTTAAAAATCTGCAATACACATGTAACATCCGTAACATCCACACATTCATTTTTGCATCTATGTATCAGTGTAGCTCTCTAGTTCCCCACACATTCATCAATCTATCCATCCATCAACCCATCTACGCATTCATCCACCCGTACACTTTCCTATCTCGAAATCCCTCCACACTTATAACCTGACATAAACATCTATCCATCTATCCATCTATCCTCTCAGCCATTTATGTGTCTATAAACCCACGCCATTTTGTCATCTACCTGTTTTCCCATCTTAGTCAAGTGCAATCCCCAAATGCCACAATCACACATCACCACCACTTCTATCATCATCATCATCATCATCCTCATCCCTATCATCACTGACATCATCACCAGCATCAGCATCATCAACATTATAACTGACATCAAGACTGACATTATCATTATCATCATCACTGACATCATCATCATCCTTATCACCATCATCATCACTGACATCATCATCATCATCCCAATTATCACTGACATCCTCATCACTGACATCATTATCATCCTCATCACCATCATCATCACTGACATCATCATCATCCTTATTATCCTCATCCTCATTATCCTCCTCATCATCATCACTGACATCCTCATTACCCTCCTCCTCCTCATCATCATCATTATCATCATCACTGACATCATCATCATCCTCAGTGTGAGTGGCCATGTCATGTTTGATTCCGTGTGTCTTTGACCAAATCTCAACAGAATATTCTCAGAGTTCTCAGATTCCCTGTTCAGAGACCAAACCTCACTCTGTCACATCTTCTATTCAGTGAATTAGTGACGTGAGCAGCGCGTGTGAGTCTTACAGGTTTCACTCTGTGTGTTTTCACTGAGACCTGATGCACATCATGCGAGACCACAGTGAAATCCGGAGATAAAAAGTCTCTGGAACACAAAAAATAAACACACACAAAGTAACAGCTGTAAATACATAATCAGTCACATGACCAAAAAAATGAATAATCATAGTGAAAGGCATACCTGTTCTTGATTAGATGTAGGAGATGAACGGTGTCATTTATCTCGATCGAGTAGGTCAGACTGTCTGGATCCGAACTCTGCAAATACAAGTAAAAGAAAAAACTTATATTAAACTCAGTTCACAACTGAGAAGGTGAATAAACAACCTGGAGATTATAATCACTCTCTACCGCTGTGTGTGTACGCATGCTGTCGTCATGTCTCTCCCATCGCTTGTGCACGAGCTGAGGAATGACGATCTGGTAATGTCTCAGGTGGGACGTTTGCTCGGGGAAAAGGTCTGTGGAGACATCAGTGACATGTGAGTCTGGCGTTTATTATAAAATGAGTTGTTGCTAATTAATTGCTGAGATTAAAACCACACAATGCTGTAGAAAAATGAAGAACTTTGAGTTTCTAACAGTAATTTGGTTTTATCACACCAGAGGTTGTTAAATAATATCATGCAACCTCTAACACTTTTCGCACTTAAAGCAAAATAAAGCATGGCTATCTTTAGGTCTTTCCTGAATGCAAACAGCAGCATTTAAATGAACCAGTCCATCTCTCCTAACGAGTCGGACGAGTCTGTACTACAGCTGTTCCAAGATCAAACGAGACTTAATATCAACATGAACATGTGATTCGTATAAACTCTGAGGTCGAACTTTATCAGACACAGAGTCGTGTATCAGAGGTGTGTAAAGCTCTGCTCCCTGAGACAGCTGAGGAAGTGACGGATCTGTGTTTGTGTAAAATGTCTCACCTTGGCTCACGGCTCCGTCTGCGTGGATTAAGACCAGCAGGAGAACTGTGGCCAAGTGTCCCATGCTCCGTCTTCTGTTACTCCCAAGGTCTTCTACCTCTAGGTCTTAGGGAATCCAGTGGTGTGTGTGTGTGTGTGTGTGTGTAAGCAAGAGAGAGAGAGAGCTCAGATGACACTGCGCCACGCCTTCACCTGTCCACTCAGATGAAACGCCCATGCAGCATTCAAGAGCTGCTGTTCACCTGACTTCCTCCACACACACACACACACACACACACACACACACACACACAAATATTCTTCACATTTTAGATTAATGAAAGTATAACACACCATAAATATTGTTTTAAAGTGTTTATACTTACATTTTTAAAGTTTCGTGTATCTGCACAACACGTCACAAGTCCCCCCCCTCCCCCTCTCTCTCCCCCTCTCTCTACCTCTTTTCCTCTCTCCCTCTCCCCCCTCTCGCCTCTCAACCCCCCCCCCCCCCCCCCCGTTCCTCTCTCTCTTGGTATTAATGACAAAACCCCACCGACTCTGTAGGAATAAACCACAACGAAGCGTAACCTCCTCTGTCCTAAAGATGTCTCTGGACTTTCAGTCACTCGCACTGGAGACTCCTTCCAAACACGTTACACCTATAAATACCCCCTGACACAGGTATTAGTTCTGTGCCCTGTGTGTCCCTGTGACTGAGCCGTGAGGACGTTAGAGATAACGAGAGGTGAGATAGGGTTAATCCACACCTTCAGTCCGAACATTAACACACGTCTAAGATAATGTAGAATGGGATTATTTCACAGTAATCAGTAAAGATGATGAATATTCTGAGAGAAACTCGCTCTTTATGCGACTCGTTTTAAATGGAGGTGTTGAGTTTCTTCTTGTTTCTATTTTTACATGATGCACCAAAATATTATTTTTTTTTAATATTTAACTGAATTTAAATATCAGTTTACAGTCATGTGATTTTATATGAATTTATAAATAGTTTAAAATTTCAAGTCAAAAATCTGCGAGACTTTTATTGATTCATGCGGAAGTGAATTCAGGACCAATCGAACCGTGAGTGCGCATGCGTGGAAAAAGGCGCGCCTGCGTGGAAAAAGGCGCGCATGCAGAGGGCGTGGCTAATGTCAGGGACTGCTGGGATGTCTCTGGATTTTAGAGTTTAAAAAAAAGTTTTTAGAATAAAAGAGTCCTGAAAGAGAGAGAGAGCGGTGTGTGTGTGTGTGTGTGTGTGTGTTTGTGAAAGTGGTTGACGCCTCAATTAGCCTGAGTTTTACTAAAAGTTTCTTTCATGAAGCTCAATTTAAGACCTCATTGTTCCGCCATCTAGTGGACATATGCTGTGTAGCAAGCAGCACAATTAATATGAAAATGTAGCTGCAGGTGATGTTGCATTTATCATTGACAATAGTGTGTGTGTGTGTGTGTGTCTGTGTGCACATAATTACATCTCTGAATCTTTGACAAACAAGGGAACAAATAGGGAAGTGCTTATTTCTTTTCTTTTTTTATTATAAACATAATTTTTGACCATAAATATATAAATTAAATATTCAGTGTTAAGGGTTCAATACACAGATCTCTGAAACACAATAAAGAAAATTCATTGAGGAGGAAAAGAAAAATGAGAAAAAACACTAGATACAGTAACACTAATATTTATGAAATAGCTTAAGGTTATTAATTTATGCCAGATGTTTTTGTGTGCATTTTCCTTTATCATGTATTAGATAAGAAGGAAATGTAAAGTTCATTGTGAAATGCGGAAAAAGTTTTTTTCCCCCTGAATCTTGATTTATGACGATAAAAAATGGAAAAACATTCAGTCCAGCACTTTGCCATCATAAACACTAATGAGAGAGAAATTTACCCTGCTTTCACTGTTATTGTCTAGCTTTTATCTGTCAAACTATTCGTCTCCAGATGTCTCATCCAGAACTTTGGTGTCATAAAAATTAAGCATTCAAGTTTAACAAAAGTCCAGCAAAAGCGTAATACCCCAATAATAATACCCTTATATGTGGCCTACGTTAATCCCCAAAGAGCCACACCACGTTGTCCCTGTAGGTGTCCATGTGTATAAAAAGCCCGAGATGACAGTATGCAGTCACTGAGCTATGGTGAAGGAGCTTCCTTATTATCTGGTCACACTTCAGCATCATGGAGTCCAGAGCATCTCTGTCTCCTCCAGCCCTGATGCTTGGCTTCTCTCGCAAGCTCTTGATCTCAACCGATCTCAGGATGTGGACATCACAACAGGGAACTCACCAGCAACAAAGGTCTGATAACCTGCTGCTCTCAACTCCACTACACCAGCTTCAACACTTTCTTCATACAGTACATACATACTTTCTGCATGTATGTGGGCCTAGAACCTGTCACCTTCTACACTAATGATTTTGTAAACATTTCTTTCCAAGTCTCCTCTGTGTGCTGGCACCAGCCACAGAAAGTCTGGTGATGAGAGTTTTACCTGACACCAGATGATTTGCCTGAAGAAGCGAAGACATTAGAAGTAATGCTGCTCATTGGTTTATCTGTCCTCATCTCTTTTTGTTTCTCTGTTTAAAGGATCCAGTGAAGTGTTGTTGGAAGGAGACATCCTCTTCCCCAAAGGGCAGGAACACTCTTGTCTGTACCACCAGGAACTGCTTTTGGAAGAAGTCCTCAAAAGGCTTAGTGGAGGTGTCTTTTATAGTGAGCAGTGATTTCTGTAAGTGAAAGACTTCCTTGTTCAGACTGTCCAGTTTTGACACATGTCTGTTTATTCCCTAACAATGTGCTGGACGTTTTCTTTGCAGCTTTCTCCGACTTGACTGTAATTGCCAGTGTCATGGGCACCTTCTGCAGAAACACCTGCATTCATTTCATTCCCAGAACAAATGAAACCGACTACATCAGCATTCAGAATTTAGATGGATGAGAATCAATTACATTTTTTTATTCACTTTCGATGCCTGGTGTCCACATGTTGGCTTCAGTGATGTCATCAATTTTGTCTCTTTTCTCCCAGATGCTACTCTAATGTGGAGCTTTAATGTTTGTTTACTACGGCATCGTCAAGCATGAGCTGAACCATGAGCTCTACCACGAGCATACTGGGAGCGACCGGGGCAGTTACTTCCGAATCACCTGGGCAAACAACCAGACCTGCAGAACACAACAACCTCAACAGTACTGAACAGGATTAAGCAGATGGCGTCCAAAATAGTTTTCCTACAGGAAACACACTCGCTTTGATGTCAACGGAATTAAACCTATATGGCCAGGACAGGTTTCCTCTGCGCAGGCTAGGGGTGTTAATGTTAATGTTAATTCATCATTCAGTCCCCTTTCAGTTAAAGAAGAAACATATAGATCCATCAGAAAGGTTTATCATACTCAGTGGCACTCTAGTTTCCATCCCGGTTAATTTGGTTTCTGTCTAAGCTCCTGGTGGAGATGATCCCTCCTTCTCCAAGATCTCTTTCTTATTTTATCAGCCTTCGGTACGTAATAGGGGGAGATTTAAATTTTGCATTAGATCCAATAAATGATCACCACCCTGGTACTGATGGTACTAATTATTACTATTAACAAATATCTGATGGATCTAAATTTAACTGAGATTTGGAGATATTTAAACCTCAACTAAGGAGAATACATCTGTTTGTCTAACACATACATAACATACTCCAAGATAGATTACTTTTAAAACTCAACCAGTTTATTATCCAAAATAATAGGATGTTGGTATGATAGTATACTGTTAGCCGATCATGCTCCAATATCACTAACTATACAGATATTTAAGATGCCCTTATCTTCACCCTATTTTCATTTTCAATCAGAATGGCTTTACTTTCTGATTTTGTGTGATTTTAGAGGGAAAATATGTGAATAGTAAATACTGAAATGTAAATGACACACACACGGCACAAAACTAGATTTGTTCCTTTTTTATCCATCTTACTGGAAATTCATAAATTCTCTCTCTGACTCAACACAGTCTGCAGCCACAGACACACACACACACAGACACACACACACACACACACACACTGTGTGTGAGTCTGAAGTCTGATTTGCTCTAAAGAAATGTTGTTATAATGTACTTATTATTGTTACATTTTAGAAAAAAACATGTCTGCCCATTTGTGAGGTTTAAATATTTTTTCCCCTTTTTTTAAATAAAGGTGGAGACAGTAAACCACTCGGGGTTTTTATATAAACAAATTATGTGTGTATATATGTGTGTGTGTGTGTGTGTGGTCTGACATTTGGTTTCACGTCCACACTCACAGCCTGCAGAATGTTCCTATTTACAGTTTGCTACAAAACTGAAAGAATAACTTGTACACAACTTCTGATTAAATGTGTGTAAAGACAAATAAATAAAAATAAAACTTCGAAGGACCAGAGATCGTCTGTACCTCTGGTGAGTGGATGTAGCTAGTAGATTAGCTTGTTTGGCTAATCAAAAGAAGATGCAAAGATAAGTGTGTAACGTAAATCACACAACTAATTTTCAAAAGCAATAAATTTGTGTTAAATAGTTTGATTAGTTTTATGTTTTATATCTTGCTATTACTGTTTCTCCTTATAACTGCAAACGATGCTGGACACATCTGGGAGGGGAATAAATAAAAATCATTTTAATGTCATTTGCAATAATAAACAAACAAACACTACTTTCCCAAGCTTTTTATTTTCCAAAATTGTTTATTTTTTATACTTTGACATCACTCTTATTATTTTGTAAACACAAGTAGGACATAAAATAATTAAACTGTTTATATTGTTTCATCTAATTGATTTTTTTATCAGCAGTTTGTTCACCAAAGATTCTTTAATGTTTCTTTCAAAAAAATCTTTTTTTGTTTTGTTCTTGTTTGTTTTTTTTGCCAATAATTATAATACACAACACTTCATGTAAAGAGCAGCAGCACAAACACATCAAAAAGACGGGGACGATACGACAACCTTCATTAAACAGGCAAACCTTAAACACCATTTAATTATATCCTTAAATTAAAACAGATTTAATTGTTATAGTCATTGACTGAATAAGACTCTCATAATCAGACCAGCAGATCATTTCTTTATCATCAGACGTATAATAACTTCATATTTCTTTGTGCATTTCCACAAACACCTCTTTTCCCCCTGAATTCGCTCAGCTGATGACGTTCCTGGGAGGAATGGGTCTCGGAGCTCCAGGCCCGTTTCTGGGAAGTTGAGAAGTCCAAACTGCAGGCTGTAAGTTACTGTATGTGTTACTGGAACACACAAAGGAGAGAAGAACTGACACTGAGTCACTGTGCTATGTAAGGAGTACGACACTAGGGGGCGTTGAAGGCTGTTCACGAAGCAGAAACTGCTGTCTTGTCTCTGACACTGGAGACTCCTTCCATACACGTTACATCTCAGAATCTCTTCATTATTAGTCGGTACATGTTTGTTAAAGCATTTCTCATGATAAAATGTTTGCGTTTTCCACCAGACCCGGGTCGGGATAAACCCGTTAGTGAGGCTGTAGGAATAAATGTAAATGGTGTGTGGTGGACAGATTACCTGGTTTCTGCAGAAGTGGACGGCAGATACTGAAACAAACACCAAAGACAAACATGATGAAGGGCACAGAGTCTCGACTGTTCACAGATCATCAACATACAGTACAGTACAGTACAGTAATCCCTCCCCAGTGTGTAACGCAGACAACACAGGAGTTCTGGTCGTCCTCTGGCCCGAGCAGTGACCTGCTCTTACTGCACAGGGATCAAACCAGCTGGATTTAATCTCCGCGTGTGTATTATACACCTCAACCCTCCTCATCCTCATCCTTCTGAGAGACTGTGCATTAAACACTGTTACACACTGCAGAATGAAGCCAGCTCCGCCTCGGAGACGTGTCGACTTACTAAGACTAAAAGGAAGGAAGGAGTGTATGATCATCTGGTTACCTGTGGAGTTGTAGGAGGGAGGTGCATCAGTGGTGGAGGACATGCTAGCCTTTGAAAGTTTCTGCTCTGCTGGATGTTGCTCCAAGTGCTCGCTTCGTTTGTCCTGTGAAGAGGGACAGGGACTTTCACCTGGACGTGTCACAGAGACATGCTGGCTGAGCTTTTTTACAAGAACAAAGTCGTTGCAGTGCTGCTCAGCTCTCGATTCTGATTGGTCAGAAGGTGTACAGATGGATTTTTCTCATGGAAGGAGTCTCCAGTGTCAGCGCTTTGTAACACTCTGAGCTTTCTTTTCATATTTTTTGTCTTTTTCAAAGGGCTTGATGAGGGAAGGAGTGTTTATAGCTGCTATAGCGTAAGTGACAATATGAACTCGTTTCACAGACCTTCCATAAATATTAAAAGAATATAACTTTCTCACTCCGTCTAAAAAAAAGGTATCAATAATTTGAAGTGAATGGTCTCCACTGTTAAAACACTATGTGCATCACTAAGGTCATGGAGATGAAGCAGAACGTCTGAGGTTCTTTTTTGTCTCCATTAAAAATAAAAACGCCTAGAAATGTGAATGCTGGTGTTTTACCTGCGGCGGTTGGAGCGCCTCAAACACCTGTACAGGAAGATCAACAGCACCAGAAGGGAGAGCACCAGCAGGAAGAAGACGAGCAGGCCGTTCCTCAGCGAGTAATCTGAAACCAGGACACACCAGCACGTTATTTATAATGAATAATCATTAATTTAATCTCAAATCAGTTATAAAGAAGAGGAGGAGGAGACCTCATTCTTTATGTGTGTGTGTGTGTGTACCTAGTTGAGCAGGTCCGCTGTCCACACTGCCTCCTCTGCCACGTGTGTTGCAGGAAGGCGGAGCCCAGCCGTCGTTGCAGTGACAGTGACCCAAATCATTACATACCTAGAACACAACACACTCACGTCACACACTCACACACTCGTTCTACTCGACTGCTCTCGCTCTCCTCCTATTTTAGTTTGATCATTAAATAAGAGACATTAGGTGTTAGCACACACACCCCGTTGCCGTTGCAGTCAGTTGTAGCGTCACACGTCTGTTTTTTTGTCAACTCTAATGAATTCACACACTGGAAGTTCATACACGCCTGAGGACCAACAATGAATAAAAAACTAAATCATAAACATCAAAAACATACATTTTTGCAGACATTTATTAAAAAGAAACAAAAAACTAAACGACTCAAGAACGCGTACGCTCATTTAAACTGTCGCTGTCACACACTTAATCAGGCAATTGAAATATTTACAAAAAACATTTAAAAAGGATTCACTTTTGGCTAAGTGATTCAGAAACGCCCACACTTAGCGTGAACGCTAGCTGATGATTTATCTATAGAATGAGGAAATACTATCTGCTAGCCGCTAGCTAACCTGGCCCAGGTTCTGCACTGCTCGAGCTCGCGTGCTGCTCATTACACTCACGTGTCCATGCTGCGCTCGCGTTAGAATAAACTACACAGAGATTTGGTGTTAGCGCGCGGCACAGGACGAACACGTCTCAGAGGACTCACTTTGCCTGGAGCGCACACGGTCCCCGTGTTGACGTATCCCGGGTCGAGGACGTCGCTTCCCAGGTTGAAGTCTGCGTTCATGCACTTGGTCCCCGGCTGTAGGTCCTGGATGCTGATGGATGTCCCGTGTGGGAGGTAGTTAAAGTCGAAACCTACACACTGAATCTTCCCACACATGGAGTTACTGTGGAAAAACAGTTGAGATGTTAGGAGCTGAAGCTGATTGTTTTCCTGCAGCGGCATGTCCTCCAGTGGTTTATTCCTCTGGCTCACCATCCAGACTTACCAGCAAGGTTTTACTCCTGTTCTCACTTAGACTACAGCAGCTCTAATGTGTTTATGTTACGTGCGCGCGCGTAAATATTCTGTCACCATGGAAATGACAAGATATCAGAACGAGTGCATTAATATAATCCTGCGCTGTTATGGAGAATCAATCAGAACAGAACCCAAAACCATCGCTCTGACTGACACTTTTATGAGATGTTTAACCCTGGACACGTGTGAACAGATCGAGTGGTGTTACGGTTATCTTGGGGGTGGGGGCGGGGGCGGGGTCGTTAGTTGAGTCATACTGAGCTGCACTTACTCTAAAGAACAGGGGATGAGTCTGTTTCCGGAGTAGCCGCAGTTTCCAAACGAGTTGCCCTGTGTGTTCACGTGCCTGAAGCACAGATCATTGGCTTTTACTGCACCTGGAAAAAAAAAACATGCCACAGCTGATTACTGTAAAATATTAACTAAATACTCTTTTTAAAAATATATATTAAAAAACATGATGCTTAATCCAATGATCTGAGCTGAAAAGATTAAAACCTTTTGGAAGATGCCAGGCTTTTTTTGATTTTTTTAAACCCCTCCCATCCAGTACAGCTTAGGGCTGTGATTGGACAGTGATTAAGTTGCGTGTTCATCACTATGTTGCAATCACGCTCCACTGAAATGCAGCTCTACTCCCCAACCTCTGGAGTTGATATAAAATAGATTACCTTTCTAATCTTCTCTGTGCTATCTAGGGTATGTTTAGTCCGCCTAAAGACGTCATGGCGCACATGAACTGATGTGTGTGTTCCAGCACAGTGAACGTTCTGAGCCCATCACTATGTTGCAATCATGCTACACTGAAATGCAGCGTAAAGTAACTGCATAACTGTACTGTACTGAACAGAAACGTAGCAGTCAAGGTTTGGCTTTACGGTGTGGAATGTTTTTTCTCTGTGTGTGTGTGTGTGTGTGTGTGTGTGTTGTACTTCATGTTCTCCCCTCAGTGACACTGCACTTTGAAACGTGAAAAATTAAAAGTGGACAGTAGGTACTTTTGCCGAAGAGCTGCTGGCACTGGTAGTCCAGCGTCTGGCACCGGCCTTCGTAGCAGTAGGCGGCGCCGGCGCTGCAGGTAAGGCCGTCCATCAGGTAGAAGTCTCCCGGGCAGAAAGGTGAGCTCCCGTTACAGAACTCGGGCAGGTCACACTCGTTCACGGAGGATCTGCAGACCGCACCGGACACCATGAACTGGAGGAGATGCGGAGATGGTGGAGATCAGAATCAGTTTATTGTAGAGATTAATCTGAGGACAGTAAAATAGGCCGTGGATGTTCTAAGAATGAGGAGGTGTTTGTGATTGATGTGTGATACCCTGTGAGATCCTTCATGTGGTTCTGCAGTTACAACCCAGGACCTCTCTCTCTCTCCCTGATCAATTACCACTCCTCCATGGCTCCTCCTCCTTTATGTGTCTCCGCCAACCACACCCACATCATACATGTGGCTCAACACAAACACCTTTGTAATATTTTTACCTACATCACTATGGTACATAAACCTAACATTACCCAGGATGCTTAGCTGATCATACACCAGTGTGAGTGTATGTGTGTGTGTGTGTGTGTGTGTGTGCTTGTGTGTGTGATGTGTGTTTTTGTGTGTGTGTGTGTATGTATTTGTGTGTGTGTGTGTGTGTGTGTGTGTGTGTGTATGTGTGTGTGTGTGTGTACCTGACAGTCTTGACAGCAGAGACCAGTAGCACAGGCTGAGCCCTTTGTTAAGGTGCATGTAGTTGCGTTACAGCATTTGTTTTTGCAGTTCTGCAATCACACACACACACACACACACACACACACACACACACACACAAATTGACTTATTAATAATTACTAAACTGCTGAGTCTTTGTTTTTTAACCAGAAACATAAATCCTGAACATAGCAAAAAGCCTAAAGCTTAGTCATGTTCTTGCTGAATCACAGCTAAAGTTGTCTGTTTCATTTACATTTAGCCCCGCCCACAAAAATGCATAAAGGGTATAAAAGGCAAAGGGAGCTGAAAAAGGCGCCCAAATGGTGGAAGGGCTAAGCCGCTCAGAGTGCACTAAATCTTTCAGCGATGCAGTTCTGCCAGTCACACACACAACCGGATCAATGCTCGGTGACGCCACCCGCAGGTTTACTGAAGAGCAGTTTAGATGCTCACCTGTGGGAGCGCTGGTCGTCTCTATCCTGGCAGGAGCTATCTCCGCCAAAACCCATTTATTAATCCATAAAAGAGCAAATGGGCAGAAGGAATAGAGTCTGGCTTTCAGTTTCACGTCTACCTAACTCAGTTACCACTTACACGCTAGTCAGGTTAACTTTAGCTTATCAAAATGCTATGGTGTCTAACATTCATTTATATGTTACACGGCATTAGATTGAACTCCGCCATCCGCCCAGCATCAACTCCTACACTTTTTGTGGTTAGTTAAACTGAACTGATTACTGTCAGGAAGGTGAGACTCTTGGGCTTGGTGGATGGATCCAGAAGGAGGTGCAGAAGCAGGATGCAAGTGTCTTTGGTCGAGCTCCGTAGGGGCGTGACTGTGTCAGCAGGTGCGCGAGCTTGGAGCCGTGAAATCTGTATGCGCGAAATTCGAGAAAGTATCGAGAGAGCATGAGCGTGGGTCTGAGTCGTGAAATCCGTCAGCGTCCGTCAACTTAGTGGACAATTTATGATGCGTCGTAGCTGAGAAACGTGGAACGTGTTATTATCCTGGTGATAGTATAGAGTCCGATGAAATGGTGGGAGAGCTTGCGTGAAAGTGTCGTTAAGGGAATATCCTTCGTGGCAAGCATGACTCGATCTCCTACACGGTATCTGGGAGCTTTGGTGCGGTGGCGGTCCGTCTGTCTCTTATATGAGGAGCGGGTTTGTAGTGTTGTTGTAGAACTTGTAGAGTTCGTCTAGCGCGTAGCCACGTTTGCCTGCAGCAGCGGACGAAGTGTTGGGCTGACGGAGTATCCACCTCTAATTCTTGGGCTGGGAAGAGTGGAGGTTGGTAGCCTAAGCAGCACTGGAATGGGGATAAGCCTGTTGACGAGGAGGGCAGAGAGTTGTGGGCATATTTGACCCAAGGGAGGAATCTACTCCAGGTGGTCGAGTCCCGAGTAGTCATATATTGGAGGGAAACCTCTAGCGTTTGGTTCATCCGCTCGGTTTGTCCGTTGGACTTAGGATAAAACCCAGACGATAGACTGGGAGTCGCCCTGACTAATCTACAGCATGCGCCCCAAAAGCGAGAGGTGAACTGAGGGCCCCGATCCGAAACGACGTCTGTTGGAAGATTATGGAGGCGAAATAAGTGGAGGACTAACTGCTCCGCAGTCTCTTTGGCAGAGAGCAGCTTAGGGAGTGGGACGAGGTGCACTGACTTTGAAAAGCGGTCGACTATAGTTATGATGCAGGTGTTGCCATCAGACAGGGGCAGGCCAGATGGAGATATAGGACCAAGGACGGCGGGGAATCGGTAGAGGTCTGAGAAGGCCTGCCGCTGGTTGATTATCTACTTTGCCGCGGGCGCAGATGTCGCAGGCTGCCACGAACCATCCCATCCTAGCGTGGGCCACCAGAATCGCTGTTGGGTAGTGAAGCGAGTACGGGCAGCCCATGGGTGGCAAGACAAACGGGAACCATGGGCCCATTCCAACACCTGAGAACGTAGACGTGCGGGGACGAAGAGGTGATTTGGGGGAACATTGCTTGGGCCGGGCTCTTTGGTCAGGCCCTGCTGGACCTTGGTCTCAATGTCAAATCTCAAGGCTGCGATGAGGCAGGTGGGAGGTAAAATAGTGTCGCATGAAGTGGGGTCCTTAGAAGAGGGAAACTGGGGCGATAGGGCATCTGGCTTAACATTCTTAGAGCCTGGCCGATAGGATAGAACAAAGTTAAAACGTGAAAAGAACAACGACCATCAAGCTTGACGTGCATTGAGTCTCCTGGCAAAACGAAGGTACTCAAGGTTCCCATGGTCTGTCCACACCAAAAATGGGAGCTCAGTTGCCTCTAGACACTGTCTCCATACCTCCAGAGCCAGCTTAATGGCCAAGAGTTCTCTTGGCGAAGTAACACAATCGGAGGAAAGTGCTAGCCGCTCCTTCCGCATGCGCAAGCTCACAGACTGGCTGTAGAGCCGTGATTAATGTGGGAGCGCAATTAGCCAATTAGCTCTCTCTGTGCCTCTGGCTGTGATAGGAAAACAGCATCACCTGGGGTCCGAATCAGCGCTCCCCGGATGATAGGGCGAGCGCTTTACCACTGCGGCACTCGGAGGCCTATCCCGGGCGGACCTTTGGGAGAGAATGCCCCCGTCGAACTCCACCACGAACTGGCGAGAAGGGTCGGGGATAATGATAGGGCGAGCGCTTTACCACTGCGCCACTTGAAGGCCTACCCCGGGCGGACCTTTGGGAGAGAATGCCCCCGTCGAACTCCACCACGAACTGGCGAGAAGGGTCGGGGATAATGAGGATGGGAGCAGAGGTAAACCTCATCTTAAGCTCAGCGATGAAATGGGTTTTGGTGGAGGTCAGGGAGGTGAGAGGGGCGGCGATAGAGCTGTAACCCCGGATGAAGCGGCGGTAAAAATTGGCGAAGCCCAGGAACCGTTGTAGGTCTCGTTGTGAGGTCGGAGTGGGCCACTTGGAGACTGCCTGGACCTTGGCTGGTTCCATCTCGATTCTGGAAGGGGAAATAACAAAGCCCAAGAAGATGGTGGAGGATGTGTGGAACTCACACTTCTCTGCCTTGACATAGTGGTTGTTCTCCAAGAGTCTTTGTAGAACCTGACAAACATGACGCTGGTGTTCCTCCAGGCCTTGGGAGAAAATTAAGATGTCGTCTAAGTAGACAAACACAAAAGAGTTAAGAAAGTCGCGTAGGACATCGTTAACGAGGGATTGGGGGACGGCAGGGGCGTTGGTCAGGCCGAAGGGAATGACAAAATACTCTTAATGTCCCGTGGGGGTGTTGAAGGCTGTCTTTCATTCGTCCCCCTCCCTGATACAGACCAGGTGATAAGTGTTCCACAGATCTAACTTGGTAAAGATGTCAGCCCCCTGGAGAAGTTCAAAGGCGGTGGTCATAAGTGGAAGTGGGTAACGCTACTTTACGGTGATCTCGTTGAGACCCCTATAATCACAAAGAAAAATCCCGCCCCCGCAGGGAAGGAGGATGGGTGGATGATTCCAGCGGCAAGGGCTTCTGTGATGTATGTGTCCATGACACCTCTCTCTTGGTGGGTTAGGAAGTATAAGCGACCCTTAGGAGGAGACGATCCTGGGAGCAGGTCGATAGGGCAGTCATACCCGTAATGACCAGCTTGGTCCAGTCTATCTGGGGCCATAAGGAGATAAAAACCAGGGGAGGCCCAGAACCAGGGCGGCATGAGATTTCTCAGAATGATTTCCTGATGACCTTAGAGTGAGCAGAAGCGTTCTGTGCGTGATGGACGGGAGGGAGCTCCCATCTAAGGCCTGGACTGCCAGTGGCGTGCTCAGGGTTGTGCAGGTAATCCTGGAGCCGAAAATCCGTCAGCGTGGTGTCAACGCCGAGTCGTGAAGCTGGCCCGTAGTCGGGAAACGAAAGCGAAAGTTCAAAGCCGGTAAATCCAAGAGTAGTAACAAATTTGAATTGTGAGACGAGAGGCGAGATCGAGAAGACAGGCGAGGTTGACAACGTGAAACTAACATAAACAAGAACGCGAGCAAACTGCGGCGATACAACACACAATAATCCAGCGGCGAGACAGCACGCTGCGCTTCCTTATATCCAGATGAGAAACCAGTGTGCCGGCGGGGCGGTCCGGGAGGGGCAATGACAGCGTGGGAAAACATGACCACGTGATGAGAGTCTGACAGCGTGGGAAAGGAAATGTCACATGAACGACGCGGCCTTTGATCAGCGCGAGAGCGTGACAATTCCAGTTAGCTTGTTAGCTAAAGCAATGCCCAGCAGACAGCTAGCAGATTCACACCTGTCACTCAGATCAGCCACACCCCTAATTATGCATAGTTTATGGCTAAATAGTTGGAATTTTAACAGATTATTTGCATAGAAAAATCATGCTTTGCATATTTGACATGAATGAGAAATCTAGCTACAGAGACCAAATCCGTTTTTTCTATAAACATGTTTCTTTCTGTTAAAATTGGGCTCTATGGGGACTGAAGCTTTCACTAGATTTCACACTTGGTAAGAACGGTACACCGACTACACACAGGGCGGTAAGTCTTCTCCTGCTTTAATGTACAAACCCACAAGTTAAACATAGCATTGCGTTTCTCACCTAACCATAGTTTCAGCTAAGCCCAAATCTCCAGTATATTTCTTTCATATCTATTTTACACGCACATTAAAACTAAGCCTTTTTGTATTCATCACATTTCATACAAACTTAAATAATTATTTTGATTGTGTAAAGCTGCTTTGCAACAATGTAAATTGTTAAAAGCGCTATACAAATAAAATTTTATTGAATTGTATTCCTGAAATCTGCCCTCGCTTGGCCGTACCTGGGGCGTTCCGCAGTCACATTGTTCACCCGCCTCCAGGATTTCGTTACCGCACTGAGCCTTTGCGATGACTTTCGTCGGCACGTTCAGCAGACACAAATCTCCCTTAATTAGGGACAGCTGCTGGAAATCCTGATCACTGCACGTGCTGAACGACATCAACCGACTACACACACACACACACACACACACAAAGAAATGGAATAAATAAATGTTAAACAAAACCAACAAGATGCTGTTCAATAACTACACCACAAGACTTGTTCTAATAGGTTACAGTTTCTATGGTAACAGCTTGGTCATACAGATGTAATGTTGGTAATCAACAGATTGTTAATGTGTTCATTATTTATGTAAAGTTTATGGAAGGAGTCTCGTCAGCACTTTCCCCCCGTATTTATATTTTAAGAGAGAGATAAAAAAAAGCCTGGTGGGACAACTGTCATCTTCCCTCCCATTTCATATTGTTGATTATTTTCCTAAAACAGCACCACACGTGGGGTATTCGCCTAACAGAATGAGTAAGGATGCGTACTGACGTGGCCTGAGAGTGCATGATGAATTTGCTTTCATCACACTGCTGGCGTCCGTCATCGTGGGTCATGCCAAGATTGTGTCCCATCTCATGCGCCAACACCGTGGAGTAATACTGCAGGTCAAAACTGATGGGATACTGCAAAGAAAACAGGCAACAATATTCATGTTAAATATCTCTCTCTCTCCCTCACTCTTTCACTCTCTCTCTCGGATTGTGAGTAATGCGGTTTGCGAGTGTTCCACAAGACAGGCAAAGATTTTTAATAAGTTTTCACTTGGAAAACGAACAAGTCTTGGTTTACGAGTACCAAGTATCATGTATTACGCATGTGCTTGTTGTTTTGACGCCGAGCGTCATGTGATCACAACTGAGCCAACAGTTTTTCTCAACATTTTCTCTCTCCCTCTCAGTGTCAGCCTGCACTCCACTCCTACCCCTAGGCTAATTAGTTTTATTTTTACTTTACAGCAGTGATTCTGTTAATGTGTGTGAGCACACGAATGTCAGAGATGTTTCTTGTTATTTTTCCCAATGAGGCAGTGTTTCCCTTAGTGTTTGCGTGCAGGCGCTGTGTCTGTGTGTGTGTGTGTGTGTGAAAGTCGTCCTGCACAAATAAAAGAGGAGAAGGGTGACTGTGTAAGACAAGAAGAGGGAGGGGTGTCACAAAAACACACACACACACACACACAAAGCACCTGCACGCAAACACTAGCAGAAACACTTATCTGTCGGGATTTATTTTTACTTGTAGGTAAAGTGCAGGTTAATTTGTTTTATTTTTACTTCATATTTTGTATTAATTATTTTTATGTATTTGTTTTTGGAGGCTGTGAAACAAATAATCTGAGATTTCATTATTTCTTGAAATTCACTCTTTTACTCTCTCTCTCTCTCTCTCTCTCTCTGTCTGAGCGTGCCTCGCCAAGTTTAGAAAGACTGTTTCTTTTATTTTCCTCCACCATAGTTAATGTTACTACAAAAAAAAAAGATAAAAGTTCAGAGTGCGAGATAGTGGGCGGGGCACCATGGCCTCTGAGGCCGGTGGAAAGACTTTGTCTCTCCAGAATGGCATTATTTGTGTTCCATAGAAAGGAATACAGATAGAGGAGGTAATACTAGTGGTGGGAAAGCAGGTCGGGTGTGAGGACATCTACTCTGCCTCCCGGACAAACAAGGCGGTGGTGGTGTTCCTGACAAAGAAAACCCTAGTAAGCACGCTAATAAAAAACACAGGTCATGGAAACGGACAGTAGCCTGGGTCAAACTAATACCGTGAGCACACCTACAGACAGGTGAGGTCAAGGGTCAAAAGGTTATTCCTTAAAAAAAAAAAAAAGTAAATAAAAATTAATATAGCGTGAGTGCCCATATCGTGTATCTCTATACGGAAAAGACTGGCAAGGCCCCCAAGTCAGCATGTGGAATCTGCCCCGGTAGACTGTGTGGTATCCGTGATTCTCAGGTTCTGATGAGGCTCTCAAAGACCAAGAAGCATGTAAGCAGAACCTGTGGTGTTCCCATGTGTGCCAAGTGTATCTGTGACAGGATCAAGCGAGCTTTTCTTTATTGAAGAGCAGAAGATCGTTTTCAAAATACTCAAGGCACAGGCGCAGAGACAGAAAACTAAGTACATGGGTGTCTGTACCTCAAATGAATATTATATACATAAATGTTTCTGGACAAATTCTCTCTCTCTCACTTGTTCTCTAAACATTCCCGTTTTTCCAGTTCTGATGGTGTTTCCCGTAAAGGGTGTGTTCGCACAACATTTAAACACAACCCCAAAATGACCTTCTAGATTCCGTCACCTAAAAATGTTACATCAAGAAATCTTCAGAAATCTTTTAAATAGCACACAAATTTAAAACTTCTGCCCACTTTTTTTTTTTAGCCTTTTAACATTACAACATTATAAACTTTAAGACTTTGATTATATAGTTTGTCAGTGTAGCTAGCGAACATGTTGTTAGGTTATTAGCTTGTAATTTTTGTCTGTGGAGGGAAGTTAAGTGCTAGCTACTGAAAAATTCCATGAAGATGAACTTTATAGTGTTCATGTCTAAAAGCTGATTTGTCCTTCAGAGGAGTCACACGCCCACAGTAATGACATCACAGGATAATGCCCTCTTATAAGAAATCATGTTCGCCAAAGTGAAGGATCACCACATATTCTGGATTCTGATTGGTCAGATTAAAATAGATTCATATTAGTGCGCTTATTACATAATACATTCCACTCATATTCCAGTTGCTTCTGACATAAATAACAGACACTAAGTTCATGTTCCCGATCAGAGAACGCAGTCGGACCTGTAGCACCAGACAGCACCATCAGAACGAGACTGACGGCGTTTCATTATCAGAGTATAAGAATGAGGTTTAGGGTTCTTACCACGCTGATCCCACCGCCAGCGCTCGCTGAGCAAACCGTCCCGACGTACGCCATGCCCAAAATCCCTCCGCTGAAAGCTCCTGGTAGCCCCCTGGAAAGAGAAAACATATACAAGGAGATGAAACAGGAGCAAGACGACAGCAAGGTCTTACACAGATTTCCTGCTAGCAAGGGTTGGTCAAGGTTTCGACAAGCGGCAAGACAGTAGTACAAGGGGCGGTCATAATATTTGTATTATTATATTAAAAGATATAAATGATTTGCCCTATTTTTGTCTCCAGAAACTAGTACATTTATGATTATTACTTCTTGTTAAAAAAACCTGCGTTATATACGAAAATTGCTTGAACCCCGATTGTTCAGCTCACGAAACGGTCCCCCAACCTCGCATCCAGTGACTTCTTCCTCTTCCATCACTTCTTGGCAGGTGTCTAAAAGATGGCGAGGTGATTACGAGGTGGAGCTTTTTATCCATCATTTGGAGACATGTGTCGCCTTAGGTTTAGGATATGTAGAGAAGGACTAAGCTCATGACCTATGTTTGCTTTTTGTGACATTATTCTTTCATAGCAATAATTACAATTTTATGACTGCCCCTCATACTGTATGTTTAATTTTAATCTTAATACAGGACAGAAATTTGACTACATTTTTTATAATAATGAGATGGACATTGTTTCTCTGTGGATGTGTGAGCTGTTTAGGAGTATGTAAGCTTATTTTTGGTTTTACATAGATCTGATTAAAACATGCTTACACACACTTTGTGCGACTTACACGACAAGCTGGCTCATGTCGCCTCTGATGCGTGGTGTCTGACTATCACTCCTCCATTTGACAAAATTTGCTAGAACATCTTTTGGGTCTCCGTTCACGTCGAAAGGGTTTCCTGTCTCGAAAATCTCTATGCCCACCAGGACGATGCGGATGTTCAGCTCCTTGTAGTACTGGAGACAGGGATTACACTCAGGTCAGGATGATGCTAAAAGAATAAAGTACTCTGCTCCCTGCAGTTATGGGAGAATAATAAACGAGGAGGTGGTGCGATGATGGGGATTCATCGTCGCCACCCTGAGGTTGATTATTTTCCGATAACAGCACATCCACACCACAGCTGTGTCAGGACAGGTTTAAACACAAAGAAATCGCTCACAAGGCATCAGGAATCAGTTCTCACCGTGTCCAGGTAATTAGCAAGCTGTATCATTTCGTCCGTCACGGCCGTGCGGTTGGCCTTCATCATGATAAACTGTGCGAGTAAACAAACAGATAAACAGTGAAACAAGTACAATACTTGTAAAAACAGTATTTATATATAAATTAAATTGAAACACCTACTCTCTGATTGTCCACCACTAACACCAGCTCCACATATCGTGTCTGAGGCAGGGAGCGCTTTTTCTGTCAGAGAAACCAAGACATATTCAATATCTACGTATAAAGTTAAGAAAAAAAAAAATTCAGACTTTGGTGTTGTTTAGAAGTTATAAGAAAGTTACAAGGAGGGGCGGAGTGTGTCTAGAACAGGGGCATGTCTTAATTAAGTCTGAATCAGGTGCTGTTCTCTGTGCTGGGATATAATGAGTATGTATTCAATTAAAGCAAGCATTAATGAGATCAATATACTAACAGGGATATATCGCTGATCTCCTTATGTTATTGCTTTCATTCTAAAGCGAGCAAACACTGAAACCTAATGGCATGTCAAGTTATGCCATGTATGAAACAAAGCAATGATTACCTGTGCAGTCCTCCTCCATATCCACCCTGCCCCTTGCTTTTTAATGCATCATTCACTGTTTTAATTGCACCTGTCCTATATCTCTAATCATCACAGCTCCCTATTTAACATGCTTCCAGACAACAGTTCTCCACATAGACCACGGTCTATTTCACCAACCTCGACTTTGTCTCACATCTCGGAGTTATTGCCTTCTCGGGTTTACAGTTGCCGACCTCTGGAATTGTCTCTCGACCATGAACTTGGACTACGGTCTCTCTTGACTTACGGTTTTTGACGCTCGCTTATTTCATGATAATGTCCATGCTGGCATATACAGTAGCACTTGCTCTCGTCACACGCTGGCTCAAAACAATTCACACAGAGTCACAGTAGCAAGCTCTGCACTTGGATCCATCATCTCCATGTCCCCCCATGGCAGTATATAGGCAATAATAGATCCAGCAGAGGCTGCACAACGAGAGAAACAGGGACGCTTTGGGGTATTTACCAGCAGGATATCCAGCAGATAACTAACACCTTCCATACCATTACAGAAGCATTAACTGCTCTCACTGGACAGATAAAGCAGACACAACTGCCTGAGCTCCCATTCTCCAGCCTCCTCCTCCTATGCACTCCATCAGTCATAAATCACGACTACCTGCACTGGCCATGAGCATCTACAGCAAAGAAGTGTCATCAGGCCTGTATCCACTAGTTTCTTACCCAGCCCCATCTGAGCTCTCTCTCTTGAACCCATGCAGATCAGCCCAAGGAACACCAGCGACGAAAGGACAATGATTGTACTGTGGTCAGATCAGCCATGTCGTACAAACCTTTTCGTTAAAAGATCAGGCCCCCCTGATGGGTCTGGGTGTGCAGGGGTGGCCTACACACCACTCATCTCCAAACCTTTGCGCTCACTTCCCAGTGACCCTGATCCATGACAGTCACCCCTACACTACAAAAGCTACAGTGTCTGGACTGACCAGAATTTAATCTTTTTAGCTATGATATCCTAACTCAAGATTCCATCCACACCATTTAACTCAACAATTCAGTGTACAGGCCCTTGGTGGCAGCAAGCACTCTTCAATCACCCACCACACTGTTCAAGTCACACAGCTTATGCACCAATAGTTCTGGGGCTCCCATGGTTAAAAGTGCATAACATACACATTCCCACATGTCTCCATTCTGCTGCCACAAGAAAGATCTGGCCCATCTCTATGGAGGAGATCCCTAACCTATCTAAAGTATCACAACCCTCGTCAGGTGTTCAGCAAGTCACGTGCCATCACCTTACCTCCTCATTGCCCATACAACTGTTCAATTGATGTCCTTCCTGGCACTACTCCACCTAAAGGGCTATTTTACTTTCTCTCCTGACCCGAGAGAGAGCTCATGGGACAATATATCTCCAAATCATTATCAGCCAGAATCATGTGCCCTTCCTCTTCCCCCACAGGGGTACGCTTCTTCTTACTATAGAGGGCTTAATGAGATCACGGTTAAGAATCACTATCTGCTTCCCCACATGTCCACTGTGTTTGAATTATATCAGGATGCCCGTCTTTTCTCCAAGCAAGACGGTGACACATCTTCAGTGCTTTTTGGGTTTCGACCAATTTCTATCGGCGTTTCATTTATGACTGATGCATATTGCTAGCCCTACTTACATCTCTTACACCCACTAAGATCCCTTTCCGATGGAAACTCCTAACAGAGAAGGCTTTCAAGGAACTGAAGCAGCGCTTCACCACAACACCCATTCTCACGTTCCTTGATTAATTTCTCCAGTTCAGTGTTGGAGTCAATGCACCTGAAATAGGAGTTGGAGCCATGCTTTCTCAAAAAACAATTAAGGACAACAAACTTCACCCATGCTCCTTCTTTTCCCACCGACTCATGCACCATAATTTGCAACTATGACATCGAGGATTGCAAATTACTAGCAGTTAAGCTAGCCTTCAAGGAGTGGAGACACTGGTTGGATAGAGCTGAACACCCATTTCTTGTCTGGACTAAATCTAAAAACCTTGAATATCTCAAGTCAGCAAAGAGACTCAACTCACGGCAGGCAAGCTGGTCACTTTTTTTTTTTTTCACGGTTCAATTTCACATTGTCATAACAGTTCCCCGACCCCCTAGGACACATGGAGACCATCCTCCCACCCCTGGATGTGGAAAGCCTTGTTCTGCAATCCCTTGAACAGGAACCAGGTCACAGTAACCTGAAGTCCAGTATCTGAAGGACTGGGAGGGTTACAGACCTGAGGAAAGAAGTTGGGTACCAGCCAGGTTCATCTTGGACCACTCTTTGATTAGAGACCTTCACAACCTTTACCCTGAGGCAACCGCAAGAACACCAGGTGGCTCTTATTATCTCAGCTCCCTATTTAACACCAGACAAACGGTTCTACGCCAGATTATTGTGTACTACTCATGCCCAGTATTGCAGCATTTTTGTCTGTTTTGGCTTTTCAGATCTCGACCATGCTCTATTTCACCAATCTCGCCTTCGTCTCAAGTCTCAGATTTATTGCCTTCTCGGGTTTACAGTTGCCGACCACTGGAATTGTCTTTTGATCATGAACTTGGACTACGGACTCTTTCGACTCACCGGTATTGACCTTCGGCCGTTTCACAACCACGCCGGCATACACAGTGGTGCTCACTCTCGACACACGCCGGCTCCACACTTCCGCATTCCCGCCGCATGGCTCATTCACAGTAGTCATACCAGTTACACTCACTTTGCACTTGGATCTATAACTCAAGTAACATCTGGCAATCCTTCAGCTGCAAACTACACACTGATTTAAAGAAAAAACTTTTATGCTTAACTTATGTTAAGCATGTGCATAAGTCTAATCTGTAACACAACGTCTGTTAGCCAGACAGCAAAATACAAACACGTCTGACCCGTAACAACGTGTCCATTAACAAGGTGTGGCCACAGTCGCCCTGATCACATCCGCTGTCCACCCCACACACGAACGGCTCTGAGGGGTTGTCCTTCAGGGGAAACAGGATGTGCTCGTTGTTTGAAGCGTTTCGAGCAGGTTCCAGGGCGTAACTTTCGAGTCCCAGGAAAATGACGCCCCTTAAAAACACAATGTGCATGTCAAGCTAATTACAGAATGTAAATAATAATAATAATAATAATAATCAAATAGAATAATAGTTATTATTTAATTTATTTATTAAATGAATAATTTTGAGGAAAAGCTTCATCATAGTGCTTGAAATGCTGGGTGTGCAGCCGAAATTCTAGCACTGTTCCCTTCATGAAGCAGATCATCTTTTATAATGTGTCTGATGAGGATCTTAGACACACACACATGCACACACACATACACAGACACACACATGCACACATAGGGCAAAAGTATTGATGTTTTCTGACACACACACACACACACAGCACAGAGAAAAGGCAGATGAGGGTAAGGTCACGCGTAATGAATGAAGTCAGTATTGCTGAGAAACTCTGTGTCCTTTTCAGACATTTCCTCAGACTGGCATGGGTCCGGCTCAGCGCGTCAGAGTTATTCTTTAATAAAATTTAATAGAAAGAGTGCTCTGGAAATAACACATTATTATTATTATTATTATTATTATTATTATTATTATGACTAATATTTATTTGTTTGTTTGTAACTCAAATCTATAATGCATCAGGTATTGCTCAGTGCCCCACACCCCTGTAGAACCTCAGCAGTGCAGTATAACCCGCTCAGGTGTTCAGTCACACCAGGTACAGTCTGGTATTGTTTACACAGTAGGAGCCTTTTATTACCTTACCTGAGTCCAGTACAGGTGCTGAGCGCTACCAGAGACTCCTCATAACCCGACACTCGCCCGTGGTAATGACACAACACCTGGAACACACAAACAGCAGCACAGCGTTTAACACTCCTGTAACAAACCTGTAGTACACCTGTACCACACTTGTAACAAACCTGAAACATCTGTTACATCTGTAACACACCTGTAGCACATTTCTAATATACCTGTAACAAATCTGGAATCTACCTGTAACACAACTAAAACAAACCTGCAACACACCAGTAATATACCTGCAACACACATGTCCATGCAACCTCTCCATGTCTTTTTCCACCATCTTTGCATCTATGCATTCAGCCAGCTAGCTGCCAACAAATACACAATCTATCAATTCATCCATCAAACACATCTATGCATCATCCACCTGTACACTTACGTATCTATCTCTCCATCCATCAGCTCTCATCCATTCTTATATCCAGACATTCATCCATCCTGTCTACCCATCCACACATGTGGTTTTGTCGTTTATCTTTTTTCCCATCCTAGTCAGGTGTAATGTGCCACAATCTCACACAAACCACCACCACCATCATCATCATCATCATCATCATCCTCAGTCATCTTATGTTTCATCCAGTACATTGTAAGAGTTCTCCCTGGTCAGAGATCAGACCTCACTCTGTCACATCATCTATTTATCACTGCAAATAAACAGGTCTTACAGGCTCCACTCTGTGTGTTTTCACTGAGTCCTGATGCACGTCATGAGAGACCACTGTGAAATCTGGAGATAAATAGTCTCTGAAACACAAAAACAACACACACGCCTCACATGCCTCACACACGTCTCACGTGATTCAATTACATGAATAATGGCATACCAATAATGAAAGACATACCTGTTCTGGGTTAAATGTAGGAGATGGACGGTGTTATTTATCTCAATCGAGTAGGTCAGACCATCCGGATCCGATCTCTGCAAACGTGAACACAGGAAAAATGACATTTTAAATTAAATTTAAATGAAACTCAGCCTACAGCGTTCAGAGAGTGTGTATTAATAAACTCCACCTGTGTGTGTGATCGGTCGACATGTCTCTCCCACCGCTTGAGCACAAGCTGAGGTACGATGATCTGGTAATTCTTCAGGTGTGATGTTTGGTCAGGGAACAGGTCTGAGAAGATATGGGGTAAGTGTAACGTCTCATTAAACAGAACAGTGATGAGATTATCACTAAGACACACTGCTGCTGAATCCTGCCGTCTGCCCAGTGACACGTCTGAGTCACACATTCATTATTCATTTCCACTAAATAACTGCTGTTTAAGTCAAAGAAAAACACAAGACGTTATTGAAATAATGAAACACTTTGAGTTTAAACATTAATTCTGCTTCATCACACCACAGGGTCGCTGATTAGTTTACTGTAACAGCACAACACAAAGTTACTTTAGAGAAACAAATAACAAACAAATACATCAATCTTTTTATGCACTTAAAGCAAAAGAAATTATGGTTATGTTTAGGTTGTTCCTCCCTGGATGCAAATAGCGACCAATTAATAAACCAGTTGAACTCATCAAACGAGTTAATCTGTGATACAGCTGCTTCACGACAGAAACAACAGAATATCAGCAGTGAAACATAATTAAAGTGGATTTTTAAATACAGAGCTAGAACTTTATCAAACATTTAGTGGTAAAACAGAGATGGATCTGTGGTGTGTGTGTGTGTGTGTGTGTGTGTGTGTGTGTGTGTGTATGACACTCACCTTGGCTCACGGCTCCATCTGTGTGGATTAACATGAGCAGAAGAACTGTGGAACTGAGAACTGTAGCAAAGTGTCCCATGCTCTGTCTTCTCCCGAACACTTCTCGCCCCATTCCTCAGCGAATCTGGTGGATCGTGTGTGTGTGTGTGTGTGTGTGTGTGTGGATGAGAGAGAGAGAGAGAGAGAGAGAGAGAGAGCACTTAGGTGAGACTGCACCGTGCCTTCACCTTTGTGTTCTGATGAACCACCCATTCAGTGTTCAGCAGCTGCTGCTTTCTCACACACACACACACACACACACACACACACACACACACACACAAGTGCTACTTACCAGGCTACCTTTCCCAATTATTCTAATTTCCTTTAGTTCGTGGGAATTATTTAAGAGAAGACTAAAGACCAATCTGTTTCTAATATATTTCCCAACTGTTGGCACTTACTGTAGTAACCCAGTGTACTGTAGTAACCCACTGTACTGTAACCCAGTGTAAGGATCTACCCAGTGACGAAAACTTCAAAGCCCTTTTGTAAGTCACTCTGGATAAGAGCTTCTGCCAAACGCCTAAATGTAAATGTAAATGTAAATGTCATCGAATGGTTTTGAGATTTTGGGGTTTAAGCACATTGAAGGTCTTCCTGACCTCTTGTCATTTTCCAGTGATGTCTTCCTGATCTTGAAGCGCGCGTGAACAACTCATTGCAGCATCATCATAAGCTGCTGAATCATGTCATACATCTCTATGGCAGATATAATTTTTTTTTTTAAGAATTTCACATTTGGTCTTCGTTTTAACTCGCTGTCCATGATGAAACAGCAGACGTAGTAACACATGTAGTCATAATAGCACTAGTTGCACAGCTCCCAATGTACACAGGACAATGTCTTTCGGCACACTGACTTACAGATGATACTCAACCGGAATAATGGTTTTACCGCTGCACCTTACGGCGGCAGCATTTGGGTTTGTGCATTTGCTGGCTTTTACCTCTGAGTGGTGCTATATAACTATAGACTGATGTCTCAGTAGCAGGTAAAATCAAGTGTTTTTTTCTGGTTCGAGGACGAGAACGCTGTGCGCGTCTGTGCGGCCGCTTCGTACCTGAACTGTTTGTTTGTTCCTGCTGCATGTCTTTCAAATTTTTCAAATTTTTGCTGCTTGTGAGTTTGCCACCGGGCAGCTGTGGGCCCTTTGCCCTGTTAGCGTCTCCACCACGCTCAGCTTTTCTAATGGGTGAGTTATCGCTCTCTCAGTCGGTTGCACTGTTTGTTTACTATTTTGCTGTCTCCTATTAGTCTGCTGTTTTTGGTGAAGTGGCATTTCAGGGTCTGGCTAGCGTGGTTTTTGCCCGTGTCAGGCAGTTTTTGCCTGTGTCTGGCTTTCACTTGCTCAGTACTATAATGTCTTGGGCAAAAGTTTATCTTTTTTTCTTTTTTGGGCAAAAGTTTTTCTTTTTTTCTTTCTTCTTTTCTCTTCTCTTCTTTGCTTATATTTACCATCGCAGTTAACACAGCGAGCCTTTAGATTTGATCATTCGTACTTAGAAAAGCTATGCGTGTAGGGTTTTTTTTTTATGTTATATGTTGTGTTCCTTAAATTTGTAGTATATTTATTAACTTAAATAAATGGACCTAAGTGACCATAAAATTAAAACACTGTCAGGATGTGCTACTGCATCATGCAGATGTCAATGTTATTTTGCATTATTATAAGAATTAAATGCAGTGGGCTGTTATGATCATCATAATTTTCATTAATGAATAATGAAAACATTTTAACAAATGACATTTTTAAACCTTATAAAATACAAGTAAATGAAACGAGTTTACAATCACAAGAGTAAAAATTTTGAATTTAAGTGAAATATGGGCATTTCTCATTTTATTTTCTTATTATCAAATTTAAGCAAAGTAAATGTTGCTTTTATATCTAGCATTTATATTTTATTTATGGGTAACACTTAACACACAATGACGACAAAACATTATGACTTTGTAAAATAATGAATGATCGGTTTCAGTGAACTTTAGCGCATCAGAAAATGAACCAAAACTTCGTACTCGCCTCACAGATATAAAAAATATATAGAAAGCGAAATGTCTGCTTTTATATAAACTAATGGAAAACCAATTCCAGATTACGCAATTCGTATAAAACATGAATTATTGACGCATCCACTGCTGCGGAGACGACAAGATGACATAATTACCTTCATCACTACAACCGAAAAGACATCACTAATTCTTAAATATTTATTAAAATGGTCACCTTGCTGTTTTTCCTGAGGCATTTATAATCATTAATCTATTTTATGTGTGCGGTTGAGCGCTGATTAGACTACGTGGAAGAATATTGTGAGTAAATAACAATAACCCTCTTTTATGTTTTCTTGTTTTCTTTCTGTATAGTTTGAAAATAAATGGGTCACTTCTGGACACAACATGTGCTGGTTGTTTTGACCCAAGTGCTGGGTTTTACCTTTTAACCAAGAATTCTGGGTTGTTCATTTGACCCAACCACACTTTTAAAAAAAAACAAAAAAAAAAACACTGCAACAACAACAACAAAAAAAACCATAAAAAGTTGCCCAGCTGTTTTAAGTAAACTACATTTTTTGAGAAATTTTCTGGCCAATTAATTATATCGCTGGACTCAGCCCAGCGTTTCATCTACTCAAAAAGTCCATTGTAGCCCACTGATGTATTGGTTCAAGTGGTTGTTTTTCAATCAAAATAAGGTAGCCTAACAATACCCCAACAATTAAAACACACAAACATTACTCTAAAAACTTTATTCTTTAAACTTTGTGACAATTTGTTAAATATAAAATAAATGTAACATAAACACTCTCTGTAAAACAATAAATCGAGGGGACCCTGTAAATCTGATTTGAAATGCATTTAATACAATGTTTAAACAGTTTTTAATACAAATCTTATAATACTCACATGATATCTTAATATTTTAACTATTTATTTTAACTATTAAAACAATTTATCTAAATTTATCTTTTTTTTTTTTTACTATTTGAACCATTAAAATTGCATTTACTTCACAATAACATTAAGAACAAGAACAATAAAACTAAAAAAATATTATTGATTAAACGTGGACTAAATAAAAACAGTTGTCCTAAAAAATGTAACAGATGAGGACTCATGTCCATCGATCTGATCTACAGTATGCTGGAGAAACTCCCAGGTGGAAAGACACTGCTTTGTGTAGTTAACATCAAAGACAAAAAAACTTGGGAAAGATCTGTCAGGTTCCTCTCGTCTTATCCCCAACGCACAAAACATGGGACAGTGCTCCAGTCATCTCCATATTTGGCAGATATTCCATCAACAACTTACAACTTACTCTCCAGAATGCTCCTGGATCATACAGAAACAGAAGGCATACTAAACTGTCATTAACCCAGTGGTTCTCAAACATTTTCTGTCATTCCCCACTTAAGGCGGTGGGCAAATTTTCAAGCCCCACTCGTCAACAAAATGATAACGAAAACGGCCAAGTGTACTATTTATTAAAATATAAATTTCTAAACCAATAAGATCAAATAACACCAAGTTCAAAATAGATACACGTTCTATTGTTATAACAATGCAACCACGGGGGGTGGGGGGGGGGGGCGCAATCCAGTGTCTTCTTGTGCCAGTCCCAAGTCTGGATAAATGCAGAGGGTTGTGTCAGGAATCCGACATCAGGCATCCGACGTCAGGCATCCGACGTAAAACATTTTCCAAATCAATGATGCGAATCAAGAATATAATTCCCATACCGGATCGGTCGTGGCCCGGGTTAACAACGACCGCCACTGGTGCTGTTGACCTACAGGGTGCTAGGACGTTGTAACCTGAAAGAGATCAGTGACTGCAAAGTGTTGGTAGAGGAGAGTGTAGCCAGACAACACAGAATGGTCATGTGTAAAATAACCCTGGTGGTGAGGAAGGCGAAGAGGACAAAGGCAGAGCAGAGGACAAAGTGGTGGAAGCTGAGAAAGGAAGAATGTTGTGAAGTCTTTAGGGAGGAGTTGAGACAGGCTATGGGTGGTCAGGAGGTGCTTTCAGTTGACTGGACAACTACAGCCAATGTGATCAGGGAGACAGGTAGGAGGGTACTTGGTGTATCATCAGGTAAGCGGAAAGTGGACAAGGAGACTTGGTGGTGGAATGAGGAAGTCCAGGAGTGTATACAGGGAAAGAGGCTAGCTAAGAAGAAGTGGGACACTGAGAGGACTGAAGAGAGTAGACAAGAGTACAGGGAGATGCAGAGTAAGGTGAAGGTAGAGGTGGCAAAGGCCAAACAAAGAGCATATGAGGACTTGTATGCTAGGCTAGACAGTAAGGAGGGAGAGGGGGATCTGTACAGGTTGGCAAGGCAGAGAGATAGAGAGGGGAAGGATGTGCAGCAGGTTAGAGTGATTAAAGATAGAGATGGAAATGTACTGACAGATGCCAGGAGGGTGATGGAAAGATGGAAGGAGTACTTTAAGGAGTTGATGAATGAGTGAGAGGATTCCAGAGGAATGGAGGAGAAGTGTATTGGTGCCAATTTTTAAGAACAAGGGAGATGTGCAAAGCTGTGGCAATTATAGAGGTAAAAAGCTAATGAGCCAGACAATGAAGCTGTGGGAAAGAGTAGTGGAAGCTAGGTTAAGGGCAGAGGTGAGCATTTGTGAGCAGCAATAGGGTTTTATGCCTAGAAAGAGTAGATCAGATGCAGTATTTGCTTTGAGGATGCTGGCGGAGAAGTACAGAGAAGGTAGTTGCATTGTGTCTTTTTAGATTTAGAGAAAGTGTATGACAGGGTGCCAAGAGAGGAGCTGTGGTATTGTATGAGGAAGTCTGGAGTGGCAGAGAAGTATGTTAAAGTGGTGAAGGACATGTATGAGAGCTGTAAGACAGTGGTAAGATGTGCTGTAGGTGTGACAGAAGAGTTTAAGGTGGAGGTGGGTCTGCATCAAGGATCGGCTCTAAGCCCCTTTTTGTTTGCTCTGGTGATGGACAGGATGACAGATGAGGTAAGACAGGAATCCCCATGGACTATGATGTTTGCAGATGACATTGTGCTGTGTAGCGAGAGCAGGGAACAGGTGGAGGAAAATTTGGAGAGGTGGAGGTATGCTCTGGAAAGCAGAGGAATGAAGGTTAGCCGCAGCAAGACGGAATACATGTGTGTAAATGAGAGGGACCCAGGAGGATCGGTGAGGCTACAGGGAGCAGAGGTAAAGAAGGTGCAGGATTTTAAGTACTTGGGGTCAACGGTCCATAGCAACGGAGAGTGTGGAAAGGAGGTGAAGAGGCGGGTACAGGCAGGCTGGAATGGGTGGAGAAAAGTGTCAGGTGTGTTGTGCGATAAAAGAGTATCAGCGAGAATGAAAGGAAAGGTGTACAGGACAGTGGTGAGACCAGCGATGCTCTACGGCTTAGAGACAGTGGAGAAAAGACAGGAGGCAGAGTTGGAGGTAGCAGAGCTGAAGATGTTGAGGTTCTCTTTGGGAGTGACAAGGATGGATAGGATTAAGAATGAGTTCATCAGAGGGACAACCCACGTTAGATGTTTTGGAGATAAAGTCAGAGAGGCCAGATTGAGGTGGTTTGGACATGTTCAGAGGAGAGATTGTGAATATATCGGTAGAAGGATGCTGGGGTTGGAACTGCCAGGCAGGAGGTCTAGAGGAAGACCAAAGAGGAGATTTATGGATGCAGTAAGAGAGGACATGAAGTTAGTTGGTGTGAGAGAAGAGGATGCAGAGGATAGGGTTAGATGGAGGCAGATGATTCGCTGTGGCGACCCCTGAAAGGGAACAGCCGAAAGACAAAGAAGAAGTGCTATTGTTATAACAGGCTTACTTCGTCACTTATCTAGAGCTTTTTTTCAAAGAAGTCGAGTGGCTTATTAACGTGACTGGGGTGTGTTGTCTCTAAGTGTCTTCCTACTTTGTTGGGTCTCGTGCTGTCTGCTGCCAGCGGTTTAAGACCCAAAACACACACGGGTCTCTCCTCTGCCCCCACCATCCCCACCATGAATCCAAGCGCATCATGTTTTCCTTTCGGCTGGCTTTTTGGTCGATTAGGCTGATGATGCTGAATCACCTGCTTTTTTGTGGTTCATGTAACAAATGTATCCATTGATGTTATTATGCTCACTACATACAGTACGCTACTGACCCGGTTTGTGTCCGCGGTAAAGTTAGTTTGATATTCGCATCTCCAAATTCAATAGCTGCGTAAATAAACCCGTGAATAAGATACCCAGATACATTTCCTCTCTACATTGTCTTTCAGCTACATCCGCCTTAAATTATACATGTTTAAAAGCATAAACACCATTATTCTCTACAGCGCAACGAATGACTTAGGGATCATCGCAAAAACGCCGCACAGCAACAAAAAGCGTAGAACGATATTGATCTTCCCTTCTGTTCAGCGCCTGAAGGATCAAAAAGCAACTTTGTTGCCACACTGGAAACTAGAAATGCCAGACTAGTACTGCCTGATAAAATATTAATGTTTAACAAAAATACAGAAACATTAGCATACACATTGGAATGAATGAAATGACATATATAATACCGAATGTTTCCTTATATATTGTTCCTCTGCAATTAACATGCCGACGTTAAACCGTTATTGTTGCACTATGGTTCCACTTTTTCTCTGATGTTATTTTAATTTACTTGTATTAATGATCCATTTCTTTGCGTGTGATTGTTTAGCTTCGAGTTCCCAATCTTTATTGTAAAGAAAAACATTTATTATAATAGGTACTTTCCTATTATTTTCCACTAATTCCCTCCCGTTCATCGGCCCCACCTGTCATGTCTGTATTCCCCACTAGTGGGGCACCACACACTTTGAGAACCACTGCATTAAACGTACTCCAATCGCTTCTTTTGACAACTATAAAATATGCCAATTACATTTTAGATTACATTTAGTAAATTTAGGATTCTATTTATTTGTGTTAATGAAATACATCTTTCTCATAAAATACAGTACAGTCGACTATTGGCACATATAACAACATGAACTCCCCCCACCCCCCATATCAAAGTGTGACAAAAAAGGTGGAAAAGCGAATGAATATGTAAATGAGCTGCTCCTACCACAGCTACAACATTTAAAATGTACAGACAGTAAGTTATAAAAGACACGATGCACACATGCGTATCCCAATTTACATGCACAAAACAAATATATATATTTATAGAAGAATACATTATTATACAATACGCTTATGTATGGCGCCACCAAGTATGTTGTTAAGTGTGGGAGCCCTAACGCAGGACTTCGAGGGGAGCGTTGGGACATGGCTCGCGTGAGCACCACGCAGCTGAAGGTAAGGGTGCTTATACACCGCTCTTATTAACTCTCTTCTGTTCAGAACGGGGTATGTGTTACTATGAAGAGAGATGCGCTTATGTCTGTATGTGCCACCGTCTTTCTCACTTTTTATTGTATATTGTGTTTTTATCATATTGTAGCATTTTTACGCCGGAAAGAATGCTGGAGAGACGAGTGAGCTTATTTGCTGCCCAATGCAATGGCTGGGAGTACTTTATTAGGCACTCAGCATGTATAGCATGAACAGCACCTTCACTCAGGATCCTACATCCAATTCAGCGTCAGCCTGAACTGGAGCACATTTCACACGTCACACCCCCCAACACACACACAACAGGGCCGAAGTCACTAACCCAAACACCTTTCCCCATCATGGTGAACACACCGACATCCCCGCAAGGCATGCTGGTCGTCAGCCGCCGCCCCGCCCACGCCACACTGCCCCCACCCGAGCTGTGACCGTCCCCGGTCACCACGGCGAACTTTGTTTCGGAGGCGTGGAGGCGGTCGGCGCTGGCGGTGGGAACGCCGGCGTCCTTTGACAGGTGAGGGATAAACGCGAACATAGTCCTGAGGCGGTCCGGCCTCCACAGAGTTCGATGTTTCATCGGCGTGCGGCTGGTAAGGCGCAAGACGGTCCCGGTGGAGCAAAACTCGTACCCGCCCCGCCAACCGCACCCGGTAGATGACATCGGAGAGCCGAGCTATTACCGCACAGGGGCCCACCCAGTGAGACACACGCCCGGCCGAGAGCCCCCTCCTCCTCCTTCCGGAGGAACACACCCACACCTGCTCGCCAGCAGCAAAATCTCGCCCCTGGCTGTGAGTGTCCACGCCCATTCGCCCCATAGGTGCCCCCACCCGAAAGTCTTGCAGCGGTGCCCGCAAGCGCTGGGTGGGGCCCTTCTGCCTGGCGATGAGCGGTTCATAGTTCAGCTGTGAGACCGGCGAGACCGGCGGAGCGACTGCGGGTGACGCTCTGGGAGACGCAGTAAGACGGCTGCACGCTGGCTCGGACGGCTGATCACCACCGGATGACCTGGAGGACTGCACGGGGGGAAGTTCCGCCCCCCGGGTGTGTGCTGCTAACCTGTCCGGCTGTGGTTTGGGTCCGAGCAACCTGGCTACCCCGAAGTTACCACGCAGAGTTCTGCTAGCCAAATTCAGCACCGCACCCCATCTCTCCAGAATGTCCAAGCCCAAAATGCAGTCCTCCTCGACATTCTCCACAACGAACCCGTGGGAATAAGTTCGTCCACCCACCTGGACTCGCACTGTGCGACACGCCCTTACCTTCACGTAGCCCCCAGCAACGGTGCAGATGCTGAAGGCAGGATCAGGCCGTCCGCAAACACGCTTGCTTTGCCCCAGTAATCCAGAGCGCAGCAGCGAAACAGTGGAGCCGGTGTCCACGAGCGCCCGCAGTAAGACGCCGTCCAGCACACAGTCGATGTAAAGCCCAGCGCGGCTTACCACGCGTCCTCCCGGCGCTAGTCTAGCGGCTGCTGGTGTACGCTGTCCCGTAGGATTGGCTAGCAACCACGGCCGACCGCTGCTCTACCTGTCTATAAATCTGCCTAGTTGTCTGCAGGTTTGCTTCAAATAAAGGTTGTATCAGTTATATCAGGGGGTGGCGACAAGTGGGTGCAGAGAATTTACTTTATTCATTCATTCAAGAGATTAGTTTAAAATGTTACTGTTTATCCAGTAATGCAATGAGCCTTGAGTCTTGTGGGAGAATTATGTTTATTGTAAAGAATCGAAAAATCATGGCTCTCAATTTATCGATTCATGCAGCTTAGAGTGAATTATCAATAATTATAAAAGACTGTTTCAACAGGTGACAGAAGTTAATTGCTAAAAATAACACCAGCATTACATGGCAGCTGGCAAAACTTGTCAGAGCTCAGCATTTTACTGTAGTCTTTTAAAAAATATTTCTATTTGTCTAATCCACTGACGCTGTATGAGGTTGTTTAGATTTGAAAATGGTGTCATGACATCTTCTGGAATGTGGTTCATTTCATCCAGGGCACCAATAACCACCAGCTCCTGTCTGCAAATGAACTGTAGGTGGTCAATGTTCAGTGGCGTCTCTCCAAGACATGAACCAAACCATCATGAAGATATTGAAGAATGTACTGCTAGAGAGATTACTAAATTATTAAAAAGAAAATATGTATTTCAATGTACAGACAGTAAGTTATACCATTTAAAATAAGGGTTTTGATGCTGCTGCTTATCTTTTTCAAATCATTGTTTCAACACAGTTGTGACATAAAGTACAACATGCTATATGTATTTATTGCTGTAACTGTAAGTTCAAACGCACCAAACACCAGTTTAGAAAGTCATAATAAATGATCCATTCACCACTCAAACTGACAATATACACCGCTCTTGAGACAATATCCAGTCACATGATATCGTTACTATGCTGAGTGTTTGATTTGTTTAATTTGAAAAATAAAAAACCGTGACAAACATGTAATGAGGGTGAAGTGTTTATAAAGATGATAAAGTGTTTAGCTGTGTTATTTTCGGCAAAGTTCATTAATGAAACATCATGTAATAAAGTAATAAAATCCTGTTCTTGGTTTGAGTCGGTAAAACTTCATTTCCGTTGTCAGACTGCGTAAAAGGTGTGTAAAGCTGAGCTACTCGAGTGCTGCGCTTCTGGTGAGTCGCATCTGATTGGCTGAAGAGTACGAGTGACCCGCGTTGGTGCCAGCAAAGTCTCAAAAATACACACGCTCACACACACACAAATCCAGTGCGATTCACACACAAAAGACGATTTGCACATTCAAAGTCCATGATACACTCATGACTTTTAAACATTTCACGTTGTACATCCATGAATTGTGTTTTGCATTTGTGAAACGTATATTATGAATATATATATATTTATTTTGTGCACAAGAGTTATTTTTTGGTAAAATATATTTTTTTCGTGCATGTGAATTGGGTTTCGCACATGTGTATTGCGATACGCACATCTGCATTTAATGAGATTATTTCGCTTCCACAGGTAAACTGTATTACAAATGGAACGCAGCGTACTGGATGCGTCACACGGCTGCGATATATTACATTATAACCATATTATACCAACAATTACCTGTTAGAAATACACAAAATGAAATAAATCTGGTGTTTAAACCACTGCAGAGACATCACAGCCAGTGGTAGTTTTCAGAAGTTCTTTCTGAGGTTAAGCAGCGTTGGGCGGCTACATGAGCGGCATTTAAAATTACCTGAAGCTCAAATCTCTGAAAACAGTGAAGCATTTTTTAAATAGACGCTATCTTTAATAACCGATGGAGGTTTTGAGCTGTATACACACGCCCTCTTGCCTATACAACTCTTAAAACTACGCTTTATGACACAATACCAGTAATATTTAAAACATTTTGCAGGCTGCCGTTTGGAGAAACCAGTGGATAAAGAATAAACCAGTTCTTGGGTCAAAATAACCCAACCAGGTGTTCATTTGTAAATTATCCACTACATCTCATATGACCCAACATGAGAAGCACAACAATGTGTTTACAGAAACAAAACAACATTTTTTAAAAATAAATATTATTAAGTACAACAAAATTCCTGTAAAAAATTCATATGATGAGTTAAAATAATAACAATAAACAGATACAAACAGAGATATGCTCTATAACAGGTCATTCTTTGTACATATAACTTGAACTTGATCTTCTGTCTAAACAAAATTTTTTTTTTATTCATTATTGTACAGTTAATGTCAGCAGCTTTGGTTCTGATTTTTCATGTTTGTTAAATAAATACTCGGATGTGGAAATTACCATCGGTGTAGTTTTTCTTCTATACACCATATTGTTATACGATTAAATAAAAAAAAACTGCGGAAACAGAAAATTGCAGGAATAAAGTGAATTTTAACTTGCTGGAATCGTTTTTTTAAGACAAAACTTCTACTTTTTCCATTTCTCATCTGTGATTCACTCTCTAATTACTGACCGGAGATTGTATTTAGCTGACAATGAAAGAAGTACAACTTTATGTAAACAAGGCGTAAGATATTCAACTTTACAAACTTATATTTTTTGTATTAATATGCTACTGGGGGATTAATTATTTGATAGTAATCTGTAATTATGATAATCCTGTAAGAGCGTTCTTATTTGTCTTTCTGTTGTTCCCTTTCAGGTGTCACCACAGCGAATCATTTGCCTCACCTATCCTCTGCATCCTCTTCTCTCACACCAACTAACTTCATGTCCTCTCTCACTGGATCCATAAATCTCCTCTTTGGTCTTCCTCTAGACCTCCTGCCTGGCAGTTCCAACCTCAGCATCCTTCTACTGATATATTCACCATCTCTCCTCTGAACATGTCCAAACCACCTCAATCTGGCCTCTCTGACTTTATCTCCAAAACATCTAACATGGGTTGTCCCTCTGATGGACTTATTCTTGATCCTATCCATCCTTGTCACTCCCAAAGAGAACCTTAACATCTTCACTTCTGCTTCCTCCAACTCTGCCTCCTGTCTTTTCTTCAGTGTCACTGTCTTGAACTCTCTTCCTTTCACTCTTGCTGATAGTCTTTCACACATCACACCTGACACTTTTCTCCACCCATTCCAACCTGCCTGTACCCGCCTCTTCAACTCCTTTCCACACTCTCTGTTGCTTTGGACCGTTGACCCTAGGTACTTAAAGTCCTGCACCTTCTTTACCTCTGCTCCCTGTAGCCTTACTGTTCCACTTAGGTTCCTCTCATTCACACACATGTATTCTGTCTTGCTGCGGCTAACCTTCATTCCACTGCTTTTTAGAGTGCACCTCTATCTCTCTAGATTTTCCTCCACCTGTTCCCTGCTCTCGCTACACTCTAGACTTCCTTTCTCTAAACGTACAAAGACACAATGCAACTCCCTGTTACCTTTTCTGTACTTCTCCACCAGCATCATCAAAGCAAATACTGCATCTGATGTACTCTTTCTAGGCATGAAACCATATTGCTGCTCACAAATGCTCACCTCTGCCCTTAACCTAGATTTCACTACTCTTTCCCAAAGCTTCACTGTATGGCTCATCAGCTTTATTTCTCTGTATAAAGATCGGCACTAATACACTTCAGCTCCATTCCTCTGAGATCCTTTTACTCTTTATCTTGTTAAACAAACTAGTCAGAAACTCTACTGCCACCTCTCCTAAGCACTTTCATATCTCCACAGGTATCTCATCAGGACCAACAGCCTTCCACTCTTCATCTTTTTTAACGCCCTTCTCACCTCACTTTTACTAATATTTGCTACTTCCTGCTCCACAACAGTCACCTCTTCTACTCTTTGTTCTCTTTCATTTTCCTCATTTCATCAACTCTGTAAAGTACTCCTTCCATCCTCCCATCACCCTCCTGGCACCTGTCAGTACATTTCCATCCCTATCTTTAATCACTCTAACCTGCTGCACATCCTTCCCATCTCTATCTCTCTGCCTCACCAACCTGTACAGATCCTCCTCTCCCTCTTAACTGTCCAATCTAACATACAAGTCCTCATATGCTCTTTGTTTGGCCTTTGCCACCTCTACCTTCACCTTACTCTGCATCTCCCTGTACTCCTGTCTACTCTCTTCAGTCCTCTCAGTGTCCCACTTCTTCTTAGCTAGCCTCTTTCCCTGTATACACACCTGGACTTCCTCGTTCCACCACCAAGTCTCCTTGTCCAATTTTCCCCTTCCTTATGATACACCAAGTACCCTCCTACCTGTCTCCCTGATCACCTTAGCTGTAGTTGTCCAGTCAACTGAAAGCACCTCCTGACCACCCAGAGCCTTTCTCGACTCCTCCCTGAAAACTGCACAATATTCTTCCTTTTTCCGTTTCCACCACTTTGTCCTCTGCTCTGCCTTTGTTCTCTTCACCTTCCTCACCACCAGGGTTATTTTACACACCACCATTCTGTGTTGTCTGGCTACACTCTCCCCTACCAATACTTTGCAGTCACTGATCTCCTTCAGATTACAACATCGACACAAGATGTAGTCCACCTGAGTGCTTCTGCCTCCACTCTTATATGTCACCCTATGTTCCTGCCTCTCCCGGGAGAAAGTATTCACTACTGCCATTTCCATCCTTTTTGCAAAGTCCACCACCATCTGTCCTTTGTGTTCCTGTCCTGTAGACCAAACCTGCCCATCACATTCTCATCACCTGTTTCCTTCCCCAACATGTCCATTAAAATCCGTACCAGTCACCACTCTCTCACCTCTGGGGAAGCTCTGCATCACTTCATCTAACTCACTCTAGAATGTCTCCTTCTCTTCTAACTCACATCCTACCTGTGGGGCATAACCACTAACAACACTGAACATCACACCATCAACTTCCAGCCTCAGACTCATCAACCTGTCTGATACTCTTTTCACCTCTAGAACATTCCTTACAAAATTCTAGTCTTGCTACCTTTCCGCCCGTCTGGTCTCCTGGACACACAGTATATCCACCTTCCTTCTCTGCATCATGTCAACCAACTCTCTTGTCTTCCCTGTTATAGTCCCAACATTCAGAGTCCCTACTGTCCTTATCTGTTCCTGTTCTCTTTCTGCTTATAAACACACCTTCCTCTTCTCCTTCTTCGACCAACAGGAGCCAGATTTCCACCAGCACCCTGTAGGTCATCAGCACCGTCGTTGTTAACCCGGGACACAACCGACCCGGTATGGAAGTCCTCTTAGTGATTCGCATCATTTGATTTGCCAGATGTTTTACGTCAGATGCCCTTCCTGACACAACCCTCTGCATTTATCCAGAATTGGGACTGGCACACGAAGAGACTGGATTGCGCCCCCTGTGGTTGTATTAATCCTGTGAGAGAAATATGCTGTATATAGATCTCTCTCTCTCTCTCTCTCTCTCTCTCTCTTTTACTTGAGGCTTTGAGATTTGTTCTTATTTATATTTTTACGTAATTCCCCCAAATATTTTATTTTATATCTAAATACCAGTTAACAATTGTATTGTTTGTATGTATTCCATTTTAAACAGAACGATTTGCTAGTAGAACTCGTGTGTGAACGTTAATCGACGGGGACTTTTATTTATTCAGGCGGAAGTGAATTCAGACCTATCGCGTATCGCCGTGAGCAGTGGAGTGCGCTTGCGTGAAAAATGGCGCGCATGCGCAGTGCGTAGAGCGCGTGGGTAATGGCAGGCGCTCGTGGGATGTTTGCTGTATGTTCGACTTTAGCATAGAATTACAACTTCAGAGAAAGAAAGAGCGGGAGAGGAGTGTGTGTGTGTGTGTGTGTGTGTGTGTGAGAGAGAGAGAGTCACCATGGATTAGTGTGTGTGTGTGAGCGAGAGAGGTTTCGCTGTAAACATTCCTGCGCAGTGTGTGTGTGTGTGTGTGTGTGTGTGAGATATGATGAGCTCCAGTAGAGATACAGTGGTGTCCACACACACCTCCTGGGTGTGTACCTCTCCCACTGAGCTCAGAGACATCCTCATCACACTCCAGGAGGATCTCAGCACTCAGGAGCCTGATCCAGCTCTGTAAGTGTGTGTGTGTGTGTGTGTGTGTACTGCGAGTATAGTGTGTGTGTGTGTACTGCGAGTATAGTGTGTGTGTGTGTGTGTGTGTGTACTGCGAGTATAGTGTGTGTGTGTGTGTGTGTGTGTGTACTGCGAGTATAGTGTGTGTGTGTGTGTGTACTGCGAGTATAGTGTGTGTGTGTGTGTGTGTGTGTACTGCGAGTATAGTGTGTGTGTGTGTGTGTACTGCGAGTATAGTGTGTGTGTGTGTGTGTGTGTGTACTGCGAGTATAGTGTGTGTGTGTGTGTGTGTGTGTGTGTGTGTGTACTGCGAGTATAGTGTGTGTGTGTGTACTGCGAGTATAGTGTGTGTGTGTGTGTGTGTGTGTGTACTGCGAGTATAGTGTGTGTGTGTGTGTGTGTACTGCGAGTATAGTGTGTGTGTGTGTGTGTACTGCGAGTATAGTGTGTGTGTGTGTGTGTACTGCGAGGATAGTGTGTGTGTGTGTGTGTGTACTGCGAGTATAGTGTGTGTGTGTGTGTACTGCGAGTATAGTGTGTGTGTGTGTGTACTGCGAGTATAGTGTGTGTGTGTGTGTGTACTGCGAGGATAGTGTGTGTGTGTGTGTGTGTGTACTGCGAGTATAGTGTGTGTGTGTCTGCTGCGAGGATAGTGTGTGTGTGTGTGTGTGTGTCTGCTGCGAGGATAGTGTGTGTGTGTGTGTGTGTCTGCTGCGAGGATAGTGTGTGTGTGTGTGTGTGTCTGCTGCGAGGATAGTGTGTGTGTGTGTGTGTGTCTGCTGCGAGGATAGTGTGTGTGTGTGTGTCTGCTGCGAGGATAGTGTGTGTGTGTGTGTGTGTCTGCTGCGAGGATAGTGTGTGTGTGTGTGTGTCTGCTGCGAGGATAGTGTGTGTGTGTGTGTGTCTGCTGCGAGGATAGTGTGTGTGTGTGTGTGTGTCTGCTGCGAGTATAGTGTGTGTGTGTGTGTGTCTGCTGCGAGGATAGTGTGTGTGTGTGTGTGTCTGCTGCGAGTATAGTGTGTGTGTGTGTGTGTCTGCTGCGAGGATAGTGTGTGTGTGTGTGTCTGCTGCGAGGATAGTGTGTGTGTGTGTGTCTGCTGCGAGGATAGTGTGTGTGTGTGTGTGTGTCTGCTGCGAGGATAGTGTGTGTGTGTGTGTGTCTGCTGCGAGGATAGTGTGTGTGTGTGTGTGTCTGCTGCGAGGATAGTGTGTGTGTGTGTGTGTCTGCTGCGAGGATAGTGTGTGTGTGTGTGTGTCTGCTGCGAGGATAGTGTGTGTGTGTGTGTGTGTCTGCTGCGAGGATAGTGTGTGTGTGTGTGTGTGTGTGTCTGCTGCGAGGATAGTGTGTGTGTGTGTGTGTGTGTCTGCTGCGAGGATAGTGTGTGTGTGTGTGTGTGTGTCTGCTGCGAGGATAGTGTGTGTGTGTGTGTGTGTCTGCTGCGAGGATAGTGTGTGTGTGTGTGTGTCTGCTGCGAGGATAGTGTGTGTGTGTGTGTGTCTGCTGCGAGGATAGTGTGTGTGTGTGTGTGTCTGCTGCGAGGATAGTGTGTGTGTGTGTGTGTCTGCTGCGAGGATAGTGTGTGTGTGTGTGTGTCTGCTGCGAGGATAGTGTGTGTGTGTGTGTGTGTGTGTCTGCTGCGAGGATAGTGTGTGTGTGTGTGTGTGTGTGTCTGCTGCGAGGATAGTGTGTGTGTGTGTGTGTGTGTGTCTGCTGCGAGGATAGTGTGTGTGTGTGTGTGTGTGTCTGCTGCGAGGATAGTGTGTGTGTGTGTGTGTGTGTCTGCTGCGAGGATAGTGTGTGTGTGTGTGTGTGTCTGCTGCGAGGATAGTGTGTGTGTGTGTGTGTCTGCTGCGAGGATAGTGTGTGTGTGTGTGTGTCTGCTGCGAGGATAGTGTAATGATTCTCCAGTTCCATTCAATAGCTGTTTAAACTAATTTCAGGCCAATAACACACTTAGTGTTGTGCAGTTTTAGGGAAATTGTACCTGTTCTGATCTCCTACACTGTGTTTGTTTGTCCCAGGGGCGAGTCTGTGCGCTTGGAGCGAGCCGAGGAATCGTCGCCGTGTGTCATCACCCTGCTGTGCCGCCCTGACTCGGGTGGAGTCATCACCAGCCTTCAGGTCGTGAGCGAGGCGAGGACTGTGGAGGTGTACTCGCTCTCCGGAGACTACTGCGGGACGAGCCGCGGCGAGGAGGATCCACGATGGCAGCAATGCAGGTACACGTGGAACAGAGAACATCAGAGGAACCTTCAGCTCCCAGTTTATTGATTTGAATGTAATGTAGATGTTGTTGTACTAGTGGTGATGATAAGAGACTCTTCTACACGAGCCGCTTGGAGTTGGAATCCCCACTATCATCATGTGAAGTAAAGGTACGTCTTCTCGTGAAAACACACACGCACACACACAGAGTAAGCATGGTCTAAATGTAGAAAAAGTGACATGTGGAATGTCACCATGGAGTTTCATAGAATCCCTTTAGTATCTGTGTTATAAATTCAAATCATCTTAAGCAATTTCCATGTAGGATTAATAAAGTTAATAAAACAGGTTATTTCCTGTTAGGCCACTAGGGGAGCAATAATCTCCAAGCTATAAAATCAGGTACTTGGAGAATGTCGCTCTTCACTCTGGCCTAATGAATTTAATTTAGCTAAACAATTTCCACAAATTAATATGATTCAAAAAGTTAAATCAGAGTATCTGAAATGTTAAAAGTTGATGTGAGGCTAACGATTGTTATAAATTAACAGATTTATTAAATACACCCGAGACCAGTGTGTATTGATTATCATTAGAATGTGTGAGAGCAGAACTGATCCTGAATCAGTAGGTGTTCATGGTAAAAGTCTCTCTCATGTCTCTGTGCAGCTGCTGTCTCTCGGAGGACGCTCGGACGTGCGAATCCATCAGGTGGCTGTGGGACTACGGTTCCGTCCTGGAGCAGAGTTCCGGGCCGGCCCGGCCGCTGGCATCGACCTTTACCGTGTCCAGGCCATGATGGAGGAGATGGGCGCTACGCTCTCACCTGGAGCGCAGAATCTGATGGAAATGGTGCAGTTTCAGCAAAAGGTGAGTCTGAGAGCAGGACACGCGTGTCTGACGATCACTCAGGTGTCAGAACACACGTCATCTCCAAACTGGGTGTCTAATCTCATGACAGGAAAATGTAAAGCAGGAGACGAGTACACCTGAGGTTGTTAAAACAGAGCTGAGCTGGACTTTGCTAGACCTTTGCCACGCCTCTGTTAAGTTTTTCATTTTTGCCAAACATCCTTCTGTGCTGTTTTTAGAACAAAGCCGACATCCTTGGTGGCTTCCTGCCGCTGCTGATGGGTGGAGGAGCGTTAGCGTGCTTGTCCAAGGGACCTAAAGCGACAGGAGGCGAATGCTCACAGACCGCGCATCAGTCTGGAACGTCCCCTGCTGACCAGAGCGGCGTTCCGGGTGCGGGAGCAGGTGGTCTGTGTGGGAACCGGAGTCCAGTCAGTCCTGATCTGCTTCCTGTGCTTCAGAGTGTGTGTGGTCAGGTTACACAGCTCCGCCTCGACGCTATGACCGCACCAGAGAAGAAGACGAACGGAGAGCGGTGAGTCAGCTGAAGGTTTATTTTTTTTCTCTTTAATCCTCCTTTTAATATTGGTGGACATTTTTGTGTTTGAACTTCCCTGGTTGTGTGTGTTCTGTGTGAGGCAGTGAGGACCACACGTGCTGCGGAGGTTTGGAGAAAGTTCTGGAGAAAGTGGTGGAGAAGCGTATGCAGGACCTGGAGACCCGGCTGAAGGAGCACATGGACTCCCGACTGGACGCCCTTCAGCAGCGTCTGGAGCTCACGCTAAACCAGCTCACGCTTCCCACGAGCACAGCAAGCCCACGGTGAACCCGCTGACCGGGAACACCAGCGCCGACGCACGCCCATACAGTGCTTCCTGAGGGCGTGGTTTATTTAAATAACTTTGCTAACAGTTTGGTTGAAGGAGTCGTGTCTAACCTTTACGTTTTTTTTTGAAAGCCTTAAACTTTAATGGTTATGATGATAAATAACGTTTCTGATGTTTCAGCTGCTGATCCGCTGAGCGTTTTAACGGTCGTCAGTTACTTATCTAATTTATTATTGACAGTCATGGACACCGCTAATCAGTCACCTGACTCAGAGTGAGCATCGTCACTAATGCTGCTTTTCCTCAACTCCTAATGTTCACACAAGCTTGACGTTGGATCTTAATGAGAATTTAAACGGTTTGCGGTTCCACTGTACGACAGGTTGTTGGTGTTTTTAACCCAGCGAGAGCGCCGAAGCCCCAGAGGCTGAACCTGAACAACAGAACCTGAACCTCTGCCGAAACAGAGACGGGTGGTTCTGCCTCCTGGGATCTCATCTTAAGGACGTGTTTGTGTTGTTTAAGGTGTTTGTTCATCGACATTGTATTTAATGGTTTATATTAAACCCACTAAGGACAAAAAAAAAGAAAACATTAAAAGGTGTTTAATACTTAGAGTTCCTCTTGTGTTCTTTGAAGTTGTATTCTCGTGCTGGTGTTAAGATTGTGACCTTTTAAACAACTTTGTTTTACAAAACGGCCTAAAGATAAATCTAATGAGCGAGCAGGATCACCTGACTTACAACCTACTGACCTAAAGCTGGCAACCAATCACTGATCAGCACTGAATGAGACGTCCAATCGCTGATCAGCACTGAATGAGACGTCCAATCGCTGATCAGCACTGAACGAGACGTCCAATCGCTGATCAGCACTGAACGAGACGTCCAATCGCTGATCAGCACTGAACGAGACGTCCAATCGCTGATCAGCACTGAACGAGACGTCCAATCGCTGATCAGCACTCCATAGCTGTTTTCCTTCATGACACCTGTACAGGGGTGATTTTAAAGTATCTCACCAGTTAAAATCATAATTAGTAAAGCCATAACATATGCATAAGTAGGGGCGTGGCTGATTTGAGTGACAGCTGCAATGCAGGTAAGTTGCTCAGTTGACGCGGGATGGTGTGTAAGCTGGCTGAAGAAGTTTAATTAAATGCGTTTTAGCTAAGCTTGCTAGTTTGTAGATAAGTGATCATTCTGATTCATACACATTCACATTCCATACAAACTTAAATAATTGTGTAAAGCTGCTTTGCGACAATGAAAATTGTTAAAAGCGCTATACAAATAAAATTGAATTGAATAACAGTTATGAATACTCGTGCTCCAAACGACAGCCAGGATCTGTTGATTTGTCCATATACGCATAAACCAGGATTTGGGCGGAGTCACCTCCTGCCAAGATGGAGACAACCGGAGCTCTCACAGCTGAGCTTCAAAACCTGAGCTCTCCACAGAACCTCAGGGTGACGTCACCGAGGGGTTCGTCCAGTTCTTTTTTTGAGTCTATGTTCCAGACGTCCAGTTCCTCCACAAACACAGTATGTTGTTCTGATTAAACTTTATTCTCTTTTATTCAGTGTGTTCAGGAGACCGTGCTACTTTATCTAGTGCACTTTGATATGTGACCAGTGATCGTAATGATTCCCTGAAATCACCTCCTGATTTATACAAACGCTGATGAAGTCCTTTCGTCTCCCCAACGTGACCTCGGTACGGTTTCATGCTGATTAATGACGCGGCCCTGAGCCTGGATTTTTTTGGGCGTATCCCAGCATCTGTGTTCGAAAAAATAATAAAAGTAGGCTGACTTGGAGGGACTGGTGTAGAGCCAGAACACCGCAGCTGAACAAACACGTTATGAGTCTTCTGAAAGCGTACCAACTCGCTGAACCTCCCTCACCCAGTCCTGCTCCAACATCGTCCTTCTCCGGATCTGGATTTACTGAGGAATGGAGTCCTGACAAACCTGCCCATGCTCCCTGGGTGGGCGGGGCTTACTTTTTCTCTCCTGTCAATCACAGGAATGCTAGCCAATCAGGGCCATGTATGTGCTTGTGTACGTGGAAGAGGGCAAACTGCTTCACGTGTCCCCGAGCAAACGCATGCTAGCCTCCCAAACGCGACCTGTGATGGAGGTGAGCTGATTTCTGGGTGGGGCTTCAGCAAATAGCTCAGTCAAAGATCAGAGGTCAAACTGTAGATTATTTTTGGACTGTGTGAGATGTTTAGCTCCAATAACCATAAAGATGTTCAGAGGAGCAGAAGAAGGTTTTCTTCATTTAAACGCTCACGTGGTTTTAGGGATCAACCAGGCTTTATCACGTATACAAAAAATAAACCTTTTTAACTTTTAACATTTAGACACTTTAAGTTATCAAAGTGCTGTAAAGGAAGACATCAGGTGAAAATAGTGAACGTTATTTAGCCTATTATTGGACATTTATAGACAAATTTCAAGCATTAAATCTTATTTTTCTACTAGCAGATCATTCTGTGTCGCTCTACAAACCAATACTGAGAACAAACTGATCTGTCAGTAGAACAGGACGATGTCTCTGCTGGTCATTCATGGCGGTGTAGCACGGGATTATATCTGATTAGATGGAAACACAGTCCGTCAGGAGGACACGTGAAATAATACAGATTAGCAGCTGGTGCATGCAGGAGACGACGTGGAACATGTGGATCTGCAGCTTGGACCCGAGCGAAATGTTGATCCTGGTTACGTCCTGATCGTTCTGAAAACACACTAAATGACACTAATGGTTCTTGACGTTTTCAATCACGTCACTGCCTTTAAAAATCACATGAAAAAACCCAACACCCCTAGCTTAAAGCTTTAACGCTCTGGTTTCTGACAGCTGGAGAGATGCAGATGTTCGGCGCAGTTGGCGGTCGCCGTGTCCTGGGCTAGAGCTCGACGGATTGTGAGAAGAAAACCAGGCTAGTGATCTACATAAACAAACTGTAAGTTTAAAATCAGTCAGTACGTCCAGAAACATCACGTTTGTACACGTTTTATAATAACGAGACGTTTCACATAATAAGGGGCGTTCAAGTCAAACTGGGACTTGTGCTAAAGTTTCTGCTGAACAAACACGTGAAAGTGATGGACATTTACAGAGACGTCAGTCACAGTGCGGTGATGAGACTCTCGGTCGCAGTAATGATCACTGAAAATCAACATCACCGACCTGCAGAAGAGACACATCTGTGTGTGTGTGTGAACTGTACACACACTCATTCACCAACACACTTACACACTACAGGAACTCGGCTGGGAGTTATGGCCCGTCCCCCGTACAGTCCTGACCTCGCTCCAAGACATTTCCACGTGTTTGGGACATTAAAGGAGTTCCTGGGAGGCCGGTGTTTTAGACGTGAATCAGACAAACAGTATCAGGGGATAATATAGAGAAATAAAGGGAGTCTGTGTTCAGTTATTCTGTATAATCAAAAGTCCCGCTTTGACTCGAACACCTAATAACATCAAGTAATAACAGTGAGCTTTTTTTTGTTAAATAATATGATGCTTCTTCTAATTAAAATTCTTTCTCCTTAATTGAACACTTTTTATTACAATGATGTAATGCTTTTCCTAAATGAGATGTTTTCTCATTAAGGCTTTATGTTTCATCACACTGTCATGTTTTTCTGTAATAACAGGATGTTTGTCTTGTAATAGTGTGAAGCTTTAGAACACAGAACACTTTCACATGCGAGTGTGTGAGCGCGCAGGAGTTGGATTCCTCTTAGTCCTGATTCTCAAAGTCAAAACCCCCCAAAAAACAACACGGTCTCACGAAAACACTGAGCATTGAAGTGTAAAGAAACAGGCGAGGGGGTGCATTCAGGGGTCAGAAGGAACAGGGCGGGGCTTCAGAGCTCCTCACTAGAGCAGTCCATCGGGATGACGGGGACAGAGGGGTAACGAGCAGCAGGGTACGTTAATTACATCTCCTGAGACGCTGAGATGAAGGCATCGCGCTGCCCAAACTGGCAAACTGGAAATCAGTTCATGATGACATCATACGTTACATCATACGTTACATCATACGTTACTCTGCTCCAGGATGGTTTCTCAGCTCTCAAGAGCTGGAACCGTTTGTTAGGACCAAAAATGGATCATCATACTCACAGAGAAGAATACTGGGCTGAACTCGCTCGCGTCCTTAACACAACCTTTAATCACACACACACACACACACACACACACACACTTCCAGCCAAGACTCAGCCAAGCTGAAAGAACATTTGATTTGAAGGAGTGAAATCCAGTCCTGTAACACCAAATGAAAGAGAAACAACTTCCTGCCTGTGAAACAGCCAAGCAGATGTCCTGGTGTGTGTGTGTGTGTGTGTGTGCACTAATGTATTCTTATTATGGTACAGAGAACTTTACTGTATAACACCAGAATAGAATGATACCATTTTAGTTTTTGTTTATTTGTTAGTTTTTGTTTATTTATTTGTTTGTTTGTTTGAACGATGGAGTTAATCTCACTCTGCTGGATGTGTCGGTTTACTGGACCTTGTCCTGATCGCTCCGTGGTCTTCGTGTTCATGTGTGTTCATGTTCTCTAACACACTCTACGTTCTTCTATAAACAGGTGTATTTCATTTACAGGGCTGTGCAAAAGTTTTCACCCCCCTCATTATTTCCATTTTTTGCTTAAAAATGCTCCAAAATATATATATATTTTTCAACTTTTTTATATTTTATAGTATTGAGGAATAAGGTCTCCATGGTTCCTGAAGGACGTTTTTGTCTCTCGTCATGTCCACTCCAGTCCCTGGACCTGAGCAGTTGTAGAGGAGTGTGTTTGTGTCAGCATAAAAACATCTAACTTCCTGAGTGGGTGAGAAACAGGTGCAGGTGATGAGAGATGATCAGGAGGTGATCAGTAACTGCTGATGCTGAGGGGTTGGAACAGACGAGAGGGGAGATGAGGTCGCTGCTGAGGCTGGTACATAAACAACCAGTTTATAAATGGTACCTTTAGGCTCTTTGCAGCCTGTCGCAGTAACACATTTGTTCCTGTTTATTTTGGAATTAATCTACGTTATTTAATTCAGTTTAATATGAAGATGAATTAGGTGATTACAGTACACACAGGTTAAATACATTAATTCTATGTGTTTGGAATCAGAGCTGATTTAAGACGGTATGATGTCACACATTTTTGTATTTTTAAAAGTGTAATGATTTTATCTTTATTTTTATGCACTGATACAGAAATGAACTGAACGAATGAAAAATATAGAGTTGAGAAGATCAGGAACAAGAACAAGCCGGATTACCAAGAAAGTTTTATTTGTAATGTTTCCTGTTATTCTGCTGAGAGATCAACTCTGTAGTTCTGTACAAGTTCATACACACATTAACAACCTGGTGTCAGTAATTTGGTTTAAAAAGCCTGAATTAACCTGAATCTAATCGAATCGGTGCATTTCTGACGGATTCACACCAAACTCCAGCAACGGTGTGTGTTAAAGGGTTCAGATATTCAGCACTGAAGCAACTGTGAATCCTGTGAGATACGACTCTGTTACTCCAGCATCGTCCTGCTCTTACTCACACGTGAAGCGTAATAAACCAAAAACACAAAGAAATCATAAAGGAAACAGTTTCACTGATACAAAAACAGAAAACGCGCGCTTTAAAAACACGCTCGCTGTAGCAGATACAGGATTTTTTTCTTTATAATCATAAAACCAGACAAACTAAATGCTATCAGATCTGATCACAGTGAAGAAGACGAAGCGTTTCAGCGTACTGATCTCAGAAGTTAAAATTTTGTAAAACATACTAGAAAGTAAAAGATTAAAAACAAAACACAAGAAACAAAATGTGCATGGCTCCTGATACACACACACACACACCACGTAATGTCTGTGTTTTTTGTTGTTTTTGTTTAATAGCTAGAAACCAGCTCAGAGTAGAGCGGGGGGGTCGCGGCGTGCCGTGGCGAGAGGTCAAGGTTCGATCTCCTCGGGCACGATGGTGAGGATGGCGTCCTCGTTTCCTCGCCGCACCACCGTGCGCAGCGTGTTGTCTTTCTTGATGGCGGTGCTGACGTCGCTGGCTGACGCGATCTGCTGTCCGTTTATGCTGATGATCACGTCACCCTCCTTCAGGCCGCCGCTACGAGACCACAGTAATCAGGTTCAGCTAAAGTACACCATATTAACAAGCTTTTATAAATCATAGCTTTTATCATTTTACTGGCTATAATTTATTCCAGGGCAGCTGAGATACTGTACACAGGAATAACAGCGTGTATACAACAGAACAACAAGCTAACTACACGCGGTCGGTTTCATTTAAACCAGTTTAGCTACTGAATATACTACAGTAACAGATTTTTACAGTTTAGCCAAAGAACAGAGGCTAAGAGAGGAAACATTGTACAGTTTACAGTCTATATAACATTCAGTCAATACATACTGTAGCTAGAACAGTTACGCTAATACATAGCTAATAGCATTATTTATAAAGTTTAGCTAAAACATAGCTAATAGCATTATTTATAAAGTTTAGCTAAAACATAGCTAATAGCACATAGTTACAGCGGTATCTCGGGAAACAAACTCGTGAATTTTTGACTTAAGAACTGGAATTTTGCAAGAAATTTGCCTCAGCCGAACCGAACACCGGCTAAGTCACGCGTACGCCTGGGAGCCGTTCAAAACAAGTTTGTGTCAATGAAAAGCCAAGAGAAACTTGAACTTAAAATTATTAGTAAAATTACTGTATGTAAGATTTAAATATTTAATAAAGACGCAGCACAGCGGGTCCTGAGACCGTTATCAAGGACGGCATCAAGAAGAACAGAGAGCCGCTTTCAGTTTGGTTTTTAAAGCAGCCGGTGCCAAGAGGAACAATAAATTATGGTTAAGTGAGGTTTAATGACTATTTATTTTACATTTTACTTCATTTAAACTCGTATGCCGAGGTACCGATGTAATACAGTTTAGCTAACATTTAGTTAATAGCGTTATTATACAGTTTAGCTAACATGTCACTAACAGCATTATTTAAAATGAATTTATAACATAGCTAACACACACACACACCCCTGCAGTGTTAGCTGTGGTCAAAGTGTAGCAGGTGTGTGTCCCAGCTCATCCACACACTCAACTACACTCTCTTTCTTCCTTACTTTTCGTTTAAACACACATTAGGACGTGACATCACAGAATACTTTGGGTATTTGGGTAAATCTGACTTTAAACCGTTTGACCAACATTCACTCTAATTCTGTTGAGCTGAACTACACGACTCCGGTCACTGAGAGACACAACCTGCTCCAGTCCTCACACAGCTAACGTCCAGCGTCCTCCTCCCTCACTTTATTCATTTATTATATCCATAAACATTATATTTAGTTAAACTTGGCCTCAAAGCGCTTTCATTCAGTCACGTCACTAACCACATGAGCGTGTGGTAAACTCAGATTTAAACAGGAAGTGGCATTTAGACCTACACACACACACACACAGACGTTTCGGCTCCAGTGTGTCGTTACCGTGTACAGTATGACTTCATCACAGAGACACGACTGAACCGAGCCTCACGGCGAGCGTCTGCGTCCTTTAATCCTGCAGCGGAGCCGAGCGCGGGAGCGAGCCGCGATCACAAAGGTCTGACTCACCTGGACGCTCTGACTTTAAATACTTAAAACCGTTTTTACGTTTTTTATATGTAGCTAGTACTGTGCAAAACCATGCTGGGCAAGCCACGCCCACAAGCGACGAATGTGCCAGACTTGCCACGTGATAGTAATAGACGTCATCTGAACAAATACAAGGATAATAGTTCTTTTAAAATATCCCTTATTTCCTATCTTCTATTATCAAGAATCTTCCATGGACCCCTAGTGGGCTGTGAAGGTACTGCAGGTGTGCTGCGAGATACCAGTTAAAATAATCAGATAAAAATGTTTTGTTTTTAATTTTGTTTGAAAAAAACTTTTTCAAATCAGAACTTCTCAAATCATTATTTAATTTATCATCTATCTTGTATTTTAGTCTGCTCTAGACAGCAAAAAAGACAACGTTTATGTTATGTATATTTAAATCTCTGCTTTAATGCATGTACACTTTGAATGCTCGACAAAAAGATTGTACTCACGCTTCTGCTGGAGTCCTGGGAATAACCTCGATAACAAACGCTCCGGAGGTGACGTCGGGGAAATCAGTCGTCCTTCCTTTTAGTTCCTGCGCAAGACTGCAACAGAATCAGGACAGACATATTTTAATAAGCATAGCTTCTTTTAAATCTCGATTGGAAGTATATGGGTTTTACATTAAAAGTCCAAAGTGTGGCTTTAACAGTTTGGCTATTAAATCCATATCCTCAGGTCAGGACAGGAGGTACAGGGGTTCCACTCACGTTGGGGTGAGGCTCATCATCCTCACACCAATGTACTTCTTCTTTGTGGTGTTTTTTCCTGTTAAAAAAATGCAACATCACATCACAACATTAACATTGGATTTTAGCCGCTTCCATCGTTGGGAAGAGAAGAGAGCTAGCAAGCAAAAAACAAAAGAAAAGGATCTAGTCCGTGTCTCTAACCTTTGGCCTGTCGATTATGGGATTCAGTGAGGAACTGCCGGATCTTGTCGGAGGGAATGGCGAAGGAGATCCCGGCTGTCACCTTCAAAGTATTAATCCCTATGACCTCTCCATCCTACACACACACACACACATTAAGATTCTGGCTAAAAATATTTTTCACACAATAAAGATGAGAAAAGCTGGTGTTCTCCAAAACCCAGAGAAGGCCTCCTCTCATTCTATCATGACGAGTGTGTTTTTCCCTTCATAAGCTACAGTACTCTGGAATTCCTGCTAGCTTTGAGTCGCCTTTTCCTTGTTACCATGCTCTACCAATTTGCTGTGTTGCTCCTCAGTTACCATTTTTTCGCCTTCAAGTGTTTCACAGATGTTCACAGAAAACTGAACCATGTTTTCGCCTTCAAGTGTTTCACATCCCTGCCTTCAGCTGATCAAGGAGGTTGTTTCATTACTAGGTTAGCTGGGTTCTCCTAACCCTGGAGCTCAGATCATCATTTCTTTCTTCTCCGGCTGGAAGCAATTCTACATCTGTACTATCCATACAGAGCATTTCTACTCATACACACACACAATCTAACCAACCAGCAGGCCTGGAGTTACATACCACAAGTAGGGTTTGGTGGTTTTGGTGTTTCTCGAGCACCATACCACACTAGGTTTTCAGATTAGTTTGCTAAAATAACTGTAAATATATATCTCCAAATTTTCCGTCCACATGACAAAGCCCTCAAGCACTCGTCATACATCAGGTGGTTAACCAAGTGGGTCTTAATCTTTAATTTGCATTGCTGTTGATATAAGGCTTTTCCATTAAAAGCTGACAGCTTGGGAGTGATGCCTCATCTGAGAGAGAGAGAAAGCAAGTCACCATGGATGCTTTCATTACCATCTGGGGAGCGATACAGTGGTTGCATATTTGGTCGTATGTTGGTCCACTTAAAACGTCTTTGCAGTCTAATATATCTATCATCAGGGTGGCCCTCACCTTGGTCATCTCCTGCTCTAACACATGTTGTACAGACATCACGAGTTAGACCACTGAGTGGTCCTGTTGACTGGCAAGTTGAGTTGGTAAGTTGTCTGGCAGTTTCTACTGCTGCTTTTGATTGACACCTCCAGTGAGGTCATGTGTTATATTTATAGTAATGTACATTTGTTCAGTCGGTTGATGCTTTTATCCAAAATGACCATGCAGTTGAAGGTTAAGGGTCTCACTCAGGCACTGGCTTAAAATCACAACCTTTTAAGAATTAGCCAAGTGTTCCTACCACTGAGCCATCATGTCTGAGTGCCTGTGGATTGACTGAAGATTCAACCGGTCAGTGCAGGACATGAAAATAAAAAAATTAAATAACTGTTCTCTCTCTCTCTACACATGAGCTACACATGGTTATATACTCCTGAGTTACCAGCCATCCCGACCCCCTCCGCCCTCCTGCCTGGCCTGACTTGTCTTGGTGCTCCACTTCTCTATGGAGTTTTTATCAGATGAAGGCCTCTGGCTCCTGCTGAGGTTTGCCCCATGTGGTCTGCTTGGTATGCCTTTAGTTACTGAGGACCATGAAGACGTCCTGGACTCGGCTGATGCAGGCAGCTGTTCTCTGATAGCTTGTGACTGCAGTTGCTCAACAGTTCTGTACCTGAACCAATAACGGAAGTGGACTCCATATTAACTTAAATTTCTTATTCTTTTGCATGTTTGTCACACAAAATGTTTCTGATCATCAAACACATTTAACTATTAGTCAAAGATAACACAAGTAAACACAAAATGCAGTTTTTAAATGATGGTTTTTATTATTTAGGGAAAAAAAATCCAAACCTACATGGCCCTTTGTTAAAAAGTAATTGCCCCCTGAACCTAATAACTGGTTGGGCCACCCTTAGCAGCAATAACTGCAATCAAGTGTTTGCGATAACTTGCAACGAGTCTTTTACAGCGATCTGGAGGAATTTTGGCCCACTCATCTTTGCAGAATTGTTGTAATCCAGCTTTATTTAAGGGTACATTCTCCTTCAGGATTTTTTGGTAGACAGTAGAATTCATGGTTCCATCTATCACAGCAAGCCTTTCAGGTCCTGAAGCAGTGTTACTTTTACGCCAGATGTAACGGGACACGCACCTTCCAAAAAGTTCAACTTTTGTCTCGTCGGTCCACAAGGTATTTTCCCAAAAGTCTTGGCAATCATTGACATGTTTTTTAGCAAAATTGAGACGAGCCTTAATGTTCTTTTTGCTTAAAAGTGGTTTGTGCCTTGGAAATCTGCCATGCAGGCCGTTTTTGCCCAGTCTCTTTCTTATGGTGGAGTCGTGAACACTGACCTTAATTGAGGCAAGTGAGGCCTGCAGTTCTTTAGATGTTGTCCTGGGGTCTTTTGTGGCCTCTCAGATGAGTCGTCTCTGCGCTCTTGGGGTAATTTTGGTCGGCCGGCCACTTCTGGGAAGGTTCACCACTGTTCCATGTTTTTGCCATTTGTGGATAATGGCTCTCACTGTGGTTCGCTGGAGTCCCAAAGCTTTAGAAATGGCTTTATAATCTTTACCAGACTGATAGATCTCAATTACTTTTGTTCTCATTTGTTCCTGAATTTCTTTGGATCTTGGCATGATGTCTAGCTTTTGAGGTGCTTTTGGTCTACTTCTCTGTGTCAGGTAGCTCCTATTTAAGTGATTTCTTGACTTTGAATATTAATATTGAATATTTATAATATTGAAACAGGTGTGGCAGTAATCAGGCCTGGGGGTGACTACAGAAATTGAACTCAGGTGTGATAAACCACAGTTAAGTTATTTTTTAACATTGGGGGCAATCACTTTTTCACACAGGGCCATGTAGATTTGGAGTTTTTTTTCTCCCTTAATAACATAAACCTTCATTTAAAAACTGCATTTTGTGTTCAATTATGTTATCTTTGACTAATAGTTAACGGTTTTTGATGAGCAGAAACATTTAAGTGTGACAAACATGCAAAAGAATAAGAAATCAGGAAAAAAGGCAAATAGTTTTTCACACCACTGTATAATCAACTTTTAAGCCTCCTAGCACACGGTTATCACAGGGAATGAATTATGGTCATGCTATTCGGAGTCTGGTTCCTCTCAAAGTTTCTCATCTCAGGAAGGTTCTCTGTGCCACCGCCACCCTCGGCTTGTTCATCAGAAACAATCTGATAGTTATAAGCTATACTTCTTTTTCCTGTAAAGCTGCTTTGTGTCCAAGTTTTATGCAAATAATTTTATGGATTTAATTGATATGAAGATCCGTGTGTACCGGAGCTTTGATGCACTCCTCATCGATTGTATCCAGTGTAAATCCCGAAACATTTACTGGTTTTTAGGGGGACTGACAGACAGTGACCAGTTCCCATTTACACTAAAGAATACAGTAAAATATTTGTAAATGTATATTCAAGATGTCTCTTCAATATAAACTGTGTGATTGTGTCCTTGTTTTGGAGTCTCTTAAGCCTGCTTATTTTACGCCAGTAAAAAATACAGAACTCAAAATGATGTCACACTTCATCAACTCAAGTGAGATACCTCCATGCTTTTCCAGATGACTCAGAGCTGACATTATGAATATCAATTATGCAAACCAATCGACTGCAGTGCATCATGGAGGTCAGCCTGCAGAGTGTTCCTCGTACCTGATTAAGCCAACAGTTAAGATGAACATCCAGTTCTTTTTTAAAAGCATCTATAAGGAACATGGTCCTTCAGCTGGAGCACCAGCATGTTCAAGTCCCTGTTGTTTGTGCATGAAGTTATCATCACTGGCATGGGTGTGGAGCTCAACTCCAAAGTACTTGGCAACTATGTTTCATGGAAAGATTGTTTCATGAGAGGGTTATTCATTGCTGATTTGAATAGAATATGAATTTGTAACTTTGTCTAAAGAGCTTAAGATGCATGCACATACAGCATTTACCTCCCCAGCCCCCCTTCTGCCATGAAAATCAGAGAAGTATAAAACTCTGGCTTACCAGGTTCACCAGGGGTCCTCCTGAATTTCCGTACTAGCAGGAAAAATTTTTTTACTTCAGTACAGTGAAATGCATAAACAATAATAATAAAAAAAAAAGCTGTGTTATTTAGGGGAACGTGTGTATATTCAGTGCAAGCCTGCTAACAGTTGGATAACTATTTAAACCAGAAAGAATTTACACGTCATTACAGAACACATGCACTGCCAAAATTATGATGGTTGGAGCTTGTTGAGGCCAAAAAGTAGGTGTGACTCGAATACCTTATTTGTTTTTTTGGGGGGGCGGGGGGGAGTTCTGGCCTCAGACACAGACTACATTTTAGTAAAAACAATGGCAAACTTAAGAGCCAGAGAATTAATATATTAAACATTACAACCTTCTTTGAATGCTTGGTAACACAAGGAAATACTCAGTGTTACATTTGAAATCTGTTTGTTTGTGAATAATAAGATTCAAGCTCACGTTGATTATGGCATCAGTCTGGATGTAGTCCATGTCCGAGTTGCGGAGGCCGAGCTCCTTGCCGCCGCGCTGGGTAGTGCTAACGATTCCCGTGGTCACGGTGTTCTGGAGGGAGAACGGACTGCCGATAGCGACCACAAACTCGCCGGGCCTCAGATCAGCTGAACTGCCCAGCATAAGCACTGGAAGCTTCGTCTGCAGGACAAAATGATATTTATAATCTACACTAGGCTCAGGCTTAATTAAAAACAAAGGGTGTGATACACAAGCAGGTTTTAGGGTTGTGACCCAGGGTTCACTCTGCCACTGTCGCTCGCTCACCACTAGAGATTCTGGGGCCGTTGAAAGCCTAATATACCGGGCCCTGACTTTGACCAAGCCAACACTATTCATAGCATTTTTAGGCCTTGGAATCATCCTTACTTACCGCACCTCTGGAGTTTTCAAAACAGATTAAAATGTGAAGTATACGTAGTTCCTTCGCTTCTGAGTAGCTTGTACAGGCGTTTTTTATAGATGATGTGTGGTGCGTTTCAAGATGTACAGTAGGTTTGGCAAATATAGATATGAGAAGAAAAAATCAGCTCTGATGACATGCTCCTATAAGATTACATGATTACAAACAACCCCGGATCAGCTGCATCTCCTCCTCCTGCAGCTCTGTAAATGCAGTAACTGTTACCAAAAATACCGCGCAGCATCGCTTCGACATTGCCTTCTACCCCCAGCAACCAATCATGTTCTTTCACTCCCGCCACACTACTCTGCACCAAATTTGGATCTTTCTAAAAGTAGCCTCCAAATTACATGTTATTATACCACGAAACAATACTTCATCTTATCCGGATCCTGTCTTTAAGGCCTGTTTGGTGAACAGTGTGATGACAATAACACTATCATTTTATTGTTACTTGTAGCTTTTAGCTGTATTTAGTGGAAGAGCCAATTTAAGGATGTGCCGGTCTTGTGCTGGGGTCGAATGACTGTTTGTTTGTGACGAAGCGTAACCATGCGCAAATCTCCAAATTGCATTAAAAAGTGCAAGTAGAGCAACAGAGCTCTATTTCAACCCACTTTAAGTGTCTAATTAAACATTTAATTTGCTTATTTGCCTCAGTACAGAACCTTATTTGGCCCCGTTTTAGCAGCGGTATCGATCACTGGGGCCTAAACTATAAGATATAAACGTTCTGGATCGGCCCAGGGTCTCCATCCAGATGATACAGCTCTATTATGCTTGTACGTTTCCCAAACCACCATTTTAAACTGAGCTTCACACTCCATCCATACTTACTGTAAGGCAAACAAATAACCTTAGCCAATAAGCAGGTCGATATTAAAAGCAAGAAATGATTTGTTCTTTTTCTTTGGACCAGAACCGTCTGCAGATGTTCACGCTCATTCGCGGACACCAGGAGAATGTGTGGTTTAGTTTGACTGCACAAGACACTGCGGCACACACTGGTACAAAGACTCTGATCTCTCTGAGCGGACTGTGGATGCTACGGACGCTGGAGTTAAACAAACTGGATCATTGTTAAATGTGCGAAGCGATACACAAATTTACTATTTTACAAACTTTTGCTGATTTATTACTTATGCTGAAATAACAATATCCTAAAAATATTTTTATTTAACTGTAAGAAAAAGCTGCATTTTGAGTTAATTGTCAACTAATAAAGATTTGTAGTCGTGTTTTTGTAGCATTACGTTTGTGCATCCACTAACTGTAATATAAAAGCACAGAAACCGTGTGAAAGGTGAGGAAAAACGCTGCTGTTCTAGAGAGACCTCCTACAACCATCAAACAGCTGCTTCATGCCAACACTACGTCTAGATTTGTCGCTGGCGAGCCGTGGGCTGTCTGTGGTGGCCTGCAGTCTGACAGGAACCCAGTCATCATGGTCACAGAGGAAGAGTGTGTGTGTGTCACTGGCTAGACACCTTCTGCACTTTTATTAATTTATTTATATATTTTTTATTTTTGCTTGGATGGCATTAACCAACAAGCTGGATGTAGTCAGACTGGGGTACAATTTTAAAATCGCAAAATTTATTTCCTGTGACCTCACTGCTACATCTGCTACTGGACAAACCCTCCACAACGTCACACGCAGGTTTTCTGAAGATTTTGTTTTTTGAAGCTCAGCTGCAGGAGCTCTGATCGTCGCCATCTTGGAAGGAGCTGACTCCGCCCAAACCTCAGTTAATCTATAAATAGGCAAATGGGTGGAGTTATTACTGTTGTGAAATTGTACATTTTATTAAGGGGCTCTATGGGGATTGACTCACTTTTGGATCCTAGTGGTCATTCGAGGAACTGCACGTTCTGGTTGTAACGTTACCTTGGTCTATTTTTTTCAACAGTACATAGCACTGGTCATATGGGGGCGCTGTGCCAATAAATCACTAGCATGAAAAAGAGCAGGATGAGGCAGACTATCCCTGTGTGTGTTCTCTTGATCCGTACTGCTGGAGTACTTGGGGTTTATGATGTCCTGCTATATACTCATCCTGTAATAAATACTGAGGATGTTTCAGGACTGGAGGCTTGAAGTGATCTGGACCAGTCCTGGTCTTGAATTTATCCTGAACATATCAATAACCTTCAGCTCTGAATGAAAGGAAGTGCAGATTTCTCATTCATACTGTATTAGAGCACCATGAGCAGATGTTCTTCACACTCACTTAAAGTTTTGTGATTTATAATTGATTGCGTATTAATTGTGTATACAAATGTATACAAACTAGACTGAATGTGGGTTTTGTATCAGCATTAATCCGTTTCAAGGAAAATTTCAGACAGTACAGTTTATCATGAGATACCAAGCAGAGATTAAGCAGTGTGTGTTTCAGAAACGCCTACATCAACTCCATCCCAGTGTTTATCTGATGAAAACCCACATGTTCTACAGGACGAGTTTTCAAATGACCCAAATGTGACGACATGAGTTTTCTGTTATTCTAAAGTCTTACTTTGTTTTTATTCTTAAAGCTATAATCAAAAAAATATTATACATTTAAACATTTTCTCATATGTCATTAATACGCCATAAATATTCAGATTATTTTCATGTTAGTTTTCTGGACCGCGCATTCAGAGTGACAAACACATGAGACTCTCAGAAACATCTTAAAAATACAATCCACAAAATCCATCTTCATCATGAGAGCAACATTTGTAATTTATATCTGTAAAATAAAGGAAATAAAACCAAAGAGAGGTTTGTGAGCTCCCCTCACGACCCCATGCGTAAACATAGCGACCACACATGGGGTCATGACCTCTAGTTTAATACTTTCATAAATATCATTAGTCACTCAAACATTGACAATGGTGACTCAGATTTATACAAGCTTTGGATTAAATATGAATCAGCCTTGATCTAAACTGATGTTGTGACCCAGTTGGTCTCCTAAACCAACTTGAGAGAACTTGTGTGTGTGTGCGTGACTCACTAAAGTCTGATCCATCATGTTTACGTCTGGAATTTTCCCACTGATGAATTATGAGAAGCGAGAACAGCAGTTTCCTGCGCCAAGAAAGGGGACAGGAATCTGTTTACTGAGACCACACAACGGGTAAACCATCACCGAGCTGTGTGTAGACGGAGCGTCCTCAAAGCTCCTCTGATATCTCAGAATAAGGAAAAAAAAGTTCTGAAGATGTTCCTGTTTTAATTCTAATTTGTCACTTCCAGGAAACAATGACAAATTTCTTGATGTCTCCATCTGTTTATCAAGTTAAAAGCTCACTAAAAGGTGGACGCCCTGCCCCTGGGGGTGTGTCTTGCTTTACGGTAGCGGCTGGTCAGCAGTAGACATGTTTCACCTGTGTGTTCTTGGCCGTGCATCTTCCTGCTTGGCTGAGGATAGACTCTCCTCACTGATTGGCTGTAGATAGACTCTCCTCACCGATTGGATGAGGATAGACTCTCCTCAGTGATGGGCTGTGGATATACTCTCCTCACTGATTGGCTGTAGATAGACTCACCTCACTGATTGGCTGTAGATAGACTCACCTCGCTGATTGGCTGTAGATAGACTCACCTCGCTGATTGGCTGTAGATAGACTCACCTCGCTGATTGGCTGTAGATAGACTCACCTCGCTGATTGGCTGTAGATAGACTCACCTCGCTGATTGGATGAGGATAGACTCTCCTCGCTGATTGGATGAGGATAGACTCTCCTCGCTGATTGGCTGTAGATAGACTCTCCTCACTGATTGGCTGTAGATAGACTCACCTCACTGATTGGCTGAGGATAGTCTGAGGATAGACTCACCTCACTGATTGGCTGAGGATAGACTCACCTCACTGATTGGCTGAGGATAGACTCTCCTCACTGATTGGCTGTAGATAGACTCACCTCACTGATTGGCTGTAGATAGACTCACCTCGCTGATTGGCTGTAGATAGACTCACCTCGCTGATTGGCTGTAGATAGACTCACCTCGCTGATTGGCTGTAGATAGACTCACCTCGCTGATTGGCTGTAGATAGACTCACCTCGCTGATTGGATGAGGATAGACTCTCCTCGCTGATTGGATGAGGATAGACTCTCCTCGCTGATTGGCTGTAGATAGACTCTCCTCACTGATTGGCTGTAGATAGACTCACCTCACTGATTGGCTGAGGATAGTCTGAGGATAGACTCACCTCACTGATTGGCTGAGGATAGACTCACCTCACTGATTGGCTGTAGATAGACTCTCCTCACTGATTGGCTGTAGATAGACTCTCCTCACTGATTGGCTGAGGATAGACTCTCCTCACTGATTGGCTGAGGATAGACTCTCCTCACTGATTGGCTGTAGATAGACTCTCCTCACTGATTGGCTGTAGATAGACTCTCCTCACTGATTGGCTGTAGATAGACTCTCCTCACTGATTGGCTGTAGATAGACTCTCCTCACTGATTGGCTGTAGATAGACTCTCCTCACTGATTGGCTGTAGATAGACTCTCCTCACTGATTGGCTGTAGATAGACTCTCCTCACTGATTGGCTGTAGATAGACTCTCCTCACTGATTGGCTGTAGATAGACTCTCCTCACTGATTGGCTGTAGATAGACTCTCCTCACTGATTGGCTGTAGATAGACTCTCCTCACTGATTGGCTGTAGATAGACTCTCCTCACTGATTGGCTGTAGATAGACTCTCCTCACTGATTGGCTGTAGATAGACTCTCCTCACTGATTGGCTGTAGATAGACTCTCCTCACTGATTGGCTGTAGATAGACTCTCCTCACTGATTGGCTGTAGATAGACTCACCTCACTGATTGGCTGTAGATAGACTCACCTCACTGATTGGCTGTAGATAGACTCTCCTCACTGATTGGCTGTAGATAGACTCTCCTCACTGATTGGCTGTAGATAGACTCTCCTCACTGATTGGCTGAGGATAGACTCTCCTCTCTGATTGTCTGAGGATAGACTCTCCTCGCTGATTGGCTGTAGATAGACTCTCCTCGCTGATTGGCTGTAGATAGACTCTCCTCGCTGATTGGCTGTAGATAGACTCTCCTCACTGATTGGCTGTAGATAGACTCTCCTCACTGATTGGCTGTAGATAGACTCTCCTCACTGATTGGCTGTAGATAGACTCTCCTCACTGATTGTCTGAGGATAGTCTGAGGATAGACTCTCCTCTCTGATTGGCTGAGGATAGACTCTCCTCGCTGACTGGCTGTAGATAGACTCTCCTCGCTGATTGGCTGTAGATAGACTCTCCTCGCTGATTGGCTGTAGATAGACTCACCTCGCTGATTGGCTGTAGATAGACTCTCCTCACTGATTGGCTGTAGATAGACTCTCCTCACTGATTGGCTGAGGATAGACTCACCTCACTGATTGGCTGTAGATAGACTCACCTCGCTGATTGGATGAGGATAGACTCTCCTCGCTGATTGGCTGTAGATAGACTCTCCTCGCTGATTGGCTGTAGATAGACTCACCTCACTGATTGGCTGAGGATAGACTCTCCTCACTGATTGTCTGAGGATAGTCTGAGGATAGACTCTCCTCTCTGATTGGCTGAGGATAGACTCTCCTCGCTGACTGGCTGTAGATAGACTCTCCTCGCTGATTGGCTGTAGATAGACTCTCCTCGCTGATTGGCTGTAGATAGACTCTCCTCACTGATTGGCTGTAGATAGACTCTCCTCACTGATTGGCTGTAGATAGACTCTCCTCACTGATTGGCTGAGGATAGACTCACCTCGCTGATTGGCTGTAGATAGACTCACCTCGCTGATTGGATGAGGATAGACTCTCCTCGCTGATTGGCTGTAGATAGACTCTCCTCACTGATTGGCTGTAGATAGACTCACCTCACTGATTGGCTGAGGATAGTCTGAGGATAGACTCACCTCACTGATTGGCTATAGATAGACTCTCCTCGCTGATTGGCTGTAGATAGACTCTCCTCACTGATTGGCTGAGGATAGACTCTCCTCACTGATTGGCTGAGGATAGACTCTCCTCACTGATTGGCTGAGGATAGACTCTCCTCACTGATTGGCTGAGGATAGACTCTCCTCACTGATTGGCTGAGGATAGACTCTCCTCACTGATTGGCTGTAGATAGACTCTCCTCACTGATTGGCTGTAGATAGACTCTCCTCACTGATTGGCTGTAGATAGACTCTCCTCACTGATTGGCTGTAGATAGACTCTCCTCACTGATTGGCTGTAGATAGACTCACCTCACTGATTGGCTGTAGATAGACTCACCTCACTGATTGGCTGAGGATAGACTCTCCTCACTGATTGGCTGTAGATAGACTCTCCTCACTGATTGGCTGTAGATAGACTCTCCTCACTGATTGGCTGTAGATAGACTCTCCTCACTGATTGGCTGTAGATAGACTCTCCTCACTGATTGGCTGTAGATAGACTCTCCTCACTGATTGTCTGTAGATAGACTCTCCTCACTGATTGTCTGTAGATAGACTCTCCTCACTGATTGTCTGAGGATAGACTCTCCTCACTGATTGTCTGAGGATAGACTCTCCTCACTGATTGTCTGAGGATAGACTCTCCTCTCTAATTGTCTGAGGATAGACTCTCCTCGCTGATTGGCTGTAGATAGACTCTCCTCACTGATTGGCTGTAGATAGACTCTCCTCACTGATTGGCTGTAGATAGACTCTCCTCACTGATTGTCTGAGGATAGTCTGAGGATAGACTCTCCTCTCTGATTGTCTGAGGATAGACTCTCCTCTCTGATTGGTTGAGGATAGACTCTCCTCACTGATTGGTTGAGGATAGACTCTCCTCACTGATTGGCTGGGGATAGACTTTTCTCACTGATTGGCTGGCTCAGAGCAGACGTCTCTCCGCACCAAAGTTAATAATTTTCATAAATTACTCAAACCTTTTTCAACAACAAGGAACATGTCTGATCTCTGTGTAAGTGATGGACCTGTCCCGTAGTGAGATCTTTACTTGGTGTTAAGCAGGATGTTGAGCGTCTCAGTGGAAGATACAGACATAACGCACTCCTTCATGATGTCTGTGAGAGAGTGGTGTTTGGAGATGAGACCTCCTCCATCTGCTTACAAGTTCCACATGAACACAAGAACCAGGTTAAAGGAAGTAAGAGGGAGAGAGAGTGGAGACCGAGCTCCTACAGGGTTCTGTTGTAGAATATAATCTGCAAACGATTATAGAACCTTAAGAATAAGAATCAGAAATGGCCATGCACCACAGAGAGCTTGCATTTAATACAAAGATGGAGGAAAAAGTTCAATTCAATTACATTTTATTTGTATAGCCCCTTTAACAATTGTTATTGTCGCAAAGCAGCTTAACACAATCAAAAGAATTATTTAAGTCACTTATTTAAGAAGTGATCTTCAGCGCCTGAATCTTTTGCGCAAGTGTTAGTTGGGTTTAGATGTAGGCTGGATTCTTTTTTTTTTTGCAACCAGACAGATTTCAAGCAGACAAATGTTCCTGAGGGGAAAACCTCTCGACCCTGAGGCTTAAGATCCAATCGTATGTGTCTGGCATTGACGTTTGTTCAGGGTCGTGTTAACATTTTGTACATGTCGACATTCTGAACGCTTACAGTAACGGGCGTGTCGTTCTGACTGCAGGTGGTGGAGAAAGCATCCAAGACCTCCTTATGATACGGGACTATCCCGCTCCCTCTCTCTCGTCCCCTCTGAGGCCCTGGACTCCATGCAGATTCCTCCTGGCTGATTGTACGAGGCTCTGGAAGCTCCAGATCTCGATGATTCAACGAAATAAGATTTACACACTGCACATTCTGCACACTGCACTTTTTTTCTTTTCAGGACTCTACAGAGGTTCGTCTCCAGCGGCGATCTCGTAACATGTGGCTCGATGCGTCAGTCCAGTCCAAATAAATCCCAGATGATCTTCTGGAATCGAGACCTGCTACATCGTGAACGTTCTGAATGTGCAGGTCTCGGTTTCAGAACTGATCGTCCTGATGCTTTCTTAGTCGTTCTTATAAAAAAAAAACACACACACTTTTATATTCAGTTATAAAGCAAGAGGACGGATGATGAATTATTCTGATGTTTCTGTCTCCTGTCATGCTTTCGACAGATGCGTGTTTTTTTCTATGGCTTGTATCTAGAAGTCTTTGTCTGTGTGTCACAGTAAAGGATTAAAGAAAAAACAGTCCTGGTGAACAAGAAGGGACTAGCATGTGTGCCCAGAGACTCCTCGCACTGTGTGTGTGTGTGTGTTTGTGTGTGATGATCATGTTGCTGCCAAGCCCTCACATTCCTTCTCTCCCTGGCATCAGGTAATGAGTAAACAGTGCAGCTGCGATGCCCGTGAGGTGTGTTTATTACTCAGTGTTCATCACGGAAAGATTCTGCACATAACAGGAGCCCGGGCTCTACATGTCGCTGTTTACTTTCTGACTGTTTACCTACGCGAGTGTGTGGAGGAGCGGTCCAAGCTCTCGCAGGAACAGAAACACTCAGTGTGTCGAGTTGCACAGCGCCGAGTCACACACAACCGGTCACGTGTCCGAGTCACACTACAGGTCAGGGGAAGAACGAGACAGGAAAACACACAGGGGATGAAGATGTCACACACACACACACACACAACTTTATTTCCTGTAACCTAACAATGCTGGTTTAATTAGGTGGTTAGAGCGGGAAGCTGTTTTCACGGAGTCCTGCTGGTGTCCAGGACGATCTGCTGCTCTGGAGCGTCTGAGGTCCTGACGTTATTCTCTATTCAGAGGCCAGGCATGACGAGGACGTTCCAGATAAAGACTCTTTGTAAGACATGACTGGGCTTTTGTACCGGACAACAAGGGTCTGTCATGAGCGCCTGCTGATCAGGGGGAAAAAAAAAATCACTGTAACAATCTGTAGTGGGCGCCTTATCCAGGGTCAGAGGCAGAGAGGACATGAGGACACTGGACAGGACTCCAGGACAACGGACGGGGCGGAGAGTGTCGCCTCGTACCCTCAGACGTACTGCAACACCCCTGTCTATTTGGTGTCTGGACTTAAACCTGACGTGAGTGTGTGTGCCTGCACGAGACTCAGACAGGCTGCGACACCAAACCCTGGACCGTCTCTCTGCCTCATCACCACCAACACATCACGCACTGATATCTTTGTAGCTTTTACTTTAATTACAGTCGTTTGTGTTTACGCGACCAGATACCAGCATGATGTCTCTCTCTTCCTCTACACGACACTAATTCATCTTCTCAGGGTATGAGTCAGCTCGGGATAATCCTCTGTGTGTGCGGCCGTGACTCAGTGCCGCCGGAATCCACTCGAGTTCTGACAGAACGGAGACACGGGTTCCAAATGTGTCAATCAAATCACACACTCTGTAGAAAAGCTGAAATTCTGACTCTTATACAGCTGGAAACAAAACCGTCTTGAGTTATGGTCAGGTGATCTGGGGATTAGGGCTTACAGTAAAGGAGACCAGCATGTGCTTACATGTGCACGTCCTTTCTTCACTCGCTGAGATTAAGCTCTTATGTAAAGACCATGTAAAGTTTTCTACTGTCATAACCTAGTTTTACTTTATATAAAAATGATTTTATATAAGATTGTGCTGTAACAGGCTTGACCACGCTGTGTGGACCAGTGCAGGAGGGATAACAACATTTTAAGTGACTAAATAATTATTATTACCATTAAAAAAAGATTTGCAGTGTGTTAGATTTGACATTACTTTCTTCAGTTTTGTAACTTTTTAAACAAAGCAAATACATTTCAGTAAGAGGCTTTCATTGAATAATTACGTTTTTTGCACAAAAAATGATGACGATCTGAATGTACTGAATGACCGGGGTGCCGCATCGATGGCACGCGCCATATTCCAGGACAATTGTGGGATCGTGCACCACAGAGTCCTGACCTTTAACCCCAGTGAGAATCTTTGGGACGCGCTGTAGAAGACTAACTGCAGTGGTCCGACTCTCACATCATCAGTTCGAGATCTTGGAGAGGAATTAATGCGACTCTGGATGGAAGTAAAGTTGTACCGTTGCATACGCTTATCAAAAGCAATGCCACGGTTGCAATCAAAGCAGAAAAGGTAAAACAATCAAATATAATTTTTTGTCGGTGGGTTTACCCGTCAGGTGTAGAAATCAGAGCTGAGACGAGAGCACTGGGAAAAGGGGCGGGCTTCCATTCCTATCTGTCTTATTTGGAAATAAACACCACCCTTAGTTGTGTGGTGTGTGTTTGAATGATACCTCATGAGCAGTTTAACTCCGAGTACAGTTGAACTCTTAAACTGTAGAGTGTGTTGATTTGTGAAATGTCTGATGAATTATTTCTTTATGCTAACAGTTTTAATTTTGTTATATAACAGGTGGAGGGAACCCACGCTCCGCGTCTCATGGGCTCTCTGCACCAGAGCAGGAACCTGTCGAGACTCATTCCCAGCACGCTGTGATGAACACGGCTCGAGCTCAGATGCCGCGTGTTTCAGCACGCTCTGGCTCCGCCCACTTTCCTGAGATAAGTGTGAATACCATGCTCTGAAATCTGCCTTGCGGTCCGGCGTCAGACGTGAAGGCTCTCTGTGCTTCTGGAGAGACTGTTCAGGATCAAACACTTCACTTCGTTTCACTACAGCTCGGTGCTCATGTCAGGGCCAGAGAGGCGGGTCTAAACCTCTGGACCTTCACCACAAGCCCCGCCCATTCTCCTCTCACTCCTGCTGTGTGTAAACACTAACGGGTCCGAACTGAGATAAATCGTCCTGTCGGTTCAGGACGAGATGATTTTTCTGATGAATCGTTCAGTTACTGATTAAACCCGAGAGTGTATCTGTGTATGGAATTAACCATGATTATGTGATGAGAAGCTGATCAGCTCATCGACTCCGTGTCTCTCGTGGATCGATCTGCAGAACTGCGATGGACGTGCGAGTGAATAACTGAGACCCAGAGCAGGACGAGAAGTGGAGAATGCTTTAAAAGAAAATGCTTTTAAACTCCTTACAGAGTTCAGAGAATAGTTTATAAGCCGTTTAGGAAAAGTCTGTGATGATGCACGGCTTCGGGATGCAGTTCAGTCATGATCCTGCTCGTCCCCGGCGTAGTGAAGATCAAGAGGCGCTCCGGGCGAGGAAAAACAAAACCATCGATAAAGATGATTCAGCTTCTGCTGCAGAAAATCCGCCGGCGGTGGAGAACATGAGACGCGATGGCAGCGTTAATTATTCAGAGTGCAGCAGTGACTAAGCACAGAAACACGGCATGAGTGTAAGGCTCACACACACACACGCTCAGGAGACACGCAGGAGAATGTTCTGCAGATGTTCAGGAGATATTTAGGAACTGACCAGGAGACTTTAGGGGACATTGAAGAAAATCTAGTAAGTTTAGGAGACTTTCGAGAGACATTAGGAAACATTTAGAAGACTTTAGGAGATATTTAGATGTTCGGGAGACATCCAAGAAACCTTTCCGTGTTACTTAGAAGATGTTCAGGAGAGAGTTGAACATGAACAGTGCTCAAGATGTTCAGGAGACATTAAGGGGTCATTCAGAAGATGTTGATGAGCTGGAGACACTGAGGAGACGTTGAGGAGACAGTGTTGGAAATGGTGTAAAAGAACTGGACTTGTTTAGAAGTGAAGCGGAGCTGATTGTTTAAAGCAGTACAGTGAGTTTCTGAGCACTAAAGCCGTGATGTTCTTACAGTATTAGACTGAGGAACGTTTTCAGGCAGAAAGTTATTTTTAATCTACATTTAACCTCAAAAACCTCACAGTCTCAGTGTGACGTCCAGCCAAGAGACGCATTCCTCAGCCCTGACATCCTGAGGACAAAAAAGGCAAAAATACCACGGACAAATCTTAAAACAGAATAAAACTCCATAGTCTGGATATTTTGTATGTGTGTGTGTGTGTATGTGTGTGTGTGTGTTGGATTCTGGATGCTGATTGGTCGAGAGTCTTTGTGTAACTTTCTGTAAATCCGAGCAGCTGTAACTCTGAAAGTTTATATTAATATTATAATTAATAATAATAATAATATACACTCGTGGTTTACTGTACAGCGCACACACACACACACACACACAGACATACTCCACATTGTGAGATTAGAAGCGTGTGTAACTGATATGTAGCTGAACTTGAACATGAAGACACTAAGGAGAACGCTCCTACATGATGACCATCTCATACAGAACTCCTGCTCACTAATTAACAACACAACATTTACAGAACACACACACACACACACACACACACGCCGCGATCATAAAACACAGACCATCTGGTGCAGGTGAAGGAGTGATTAATGGAGGAGACGTTAGCATGTCACGATTCTGCTCCTCTTTAACCCCGGGTCGCGTAATCAGGGCTAGCGCGTTCACGCGAAACTCACCGGTGTGTCGATCTTGATGAGCGCGATGTCGGCTTTCTCGTCCACGTCTTTGATCTTGGCGTCGTACGTGGCTCCTGACTTCAGCTCCACTTTGACGCGGTGTTTGTTGGCCACGACGTGAGCGTTGGTGACGATCAGACCGTCCTCGGATACGACGAAGCCCGAGCCGCTCGCCACCGCCATCTCCCGCTTAGTGAACACCATCCTGCAAGACGAGCCACACTTCACCAAACTCACCGGCCACAGGAGGGCGCTATTACTCACAAAGAAACAGCTACTCAACATTTCACACGTTTTAGACCCGTGAGCCTGAGAGAACATCACACCACAACGCGGCAGAACTCTGGATTCTCATTGGTCAGAAGGTGTTGATTAGTTTCCTACAGCTGCTTTTATTAGCGTGGGTTTATATATTTATATAATATTGTTTCTATAGAAACGGCTCACTCATGGGGATGTGTACAGCAAACGTGTTGCTGATCATAAACAGATAAAGTGTGGAATTATTGATATTTTCTAAAGAGATGTTTATTATTTAGGAAGGAGTCTCCAGTGTCGGTGCTTGAGCTTTATCAACATCTTCAGGACAGAGCCGTGTTTGTTTTAATTTTGTATTGAAGACAGTCAGGTGTTTAAAACTGCTATAACGTAAGTGACAAGAGGAACTCACTCGTGAATATTAAATGTGACTAAAAACAGATAAAAATCAATTTAACAGGAATAAAATGCAGCTGTTCCTCCATCACACTACACTGTCACTGGGTTATTACCTCCTACAACACACCCCTGCGAGGGTTAATCCTGTACGTATGAGTTCCTAGTGAGTTAAACAGACATGCGAGAAACATCTCAACGTTCCCGAGGGCCAACATTCCCGGTTTAAAGCCTTCCTGCTGGAGAGGAAATCTCAGGGACTTCCTCTGATGGATGACTTGCAGAAAACACACTTTCTCCTCTGCACACTGAAGCTCGCTCCTGATCTCTGCTTTCTCCTCCGCGCAGCACTCTGACCAGAACAGGCATCGGATATCAGATCTCAGAATCACTGCATGAAATCCGTCTGCTTAAAAAGACTCGTACCTGAATGAGCGCGTCATTTAATAAGACATGGGTGCGAGACTGCAGCGGAAGAGGAGGAGCAGTGTGTGATGTTCTCTCAAAGACGTGGAAGTGGAGAGGAAGTGCTGGAGATGTTGGCCCTCATCAGAGCAGTGTGTGTGTGTGTGTGTGTGAGAGAGACAGAGAGGTGCGGGAGTCGTACTTGCGGTAGAGCTCGATGTGGACCACGGCTGGGGCGATCTTCTCCACCACGTCGGCGATGAAGTTGTACCTGTGACGCAGGCTGTCGGGATTCACGTCCTGACCTGAGGAGAGAACGTCTCACCGTGAACATCACTACACACTACAGAGCCTACACACGCAGAATCCTGCACTCTGATTGGCGTGGTGTGACTGTGAAGATCGGACACTTGCGCAGATTCATACTCATGCGCTCGCTCTAATACACGATCGTTTCCATAGCAACGAGATGTGTAATTGATGTTGATATAATAATTGTCTGTTTGAAGAATAATCGCTTATTTAACATTTATAGATGGAAGGAGTCTCCAGCGTCAGACCATCAGAAATCTCAACCCAAACATCACAACCTTCAGCTTTAATGTCCAGACTTTTACGGTTTTCCTGCATATCATTTTGTTCATTTTTCACGCATAACAAACACACACACACACACACACCTTAAACCTGAAAACATCCCCCCGTAGCCTTCGCTCTTCTTCGTCTGGAGTTCTGTGTGAGCGACTCCTCAGGATTAACTGCAGCCATGTTGTTTGTGTTTATTTCCATGTTGTTTACAGCTTGACCCGGTAAAAGATGAATCAAACACAGATGGGAGAAGCTAACAGGACATAGACTGCATGCTAACCACATCATACGCGCCACGATGCTAGCGAGCCGCTAACACGTATTTATTTTTCAGCCCTGTAATGTGGGCGCTTGTGAATCCTAATTACTTCTCCTAACGTGTCTCAGATTCCTGAAACATGGGAGAGAACACATGTATAAAGTTTTATTATTCTTTTTGTCTTTTGACTGGAATCTCGTTTATTAATCTGTTTTGTGTTCATGAATCTAGATATTAAAAATCTGCACCTGTGTTTGTGAGCTCAGAGCGGGCAGAGCCTCCTTTGCTCTCTTATACTAAAAGCCTGTTTAATGCAGCATTAACACACAGCGAGGTCACATGACCAAATTTGGGCTCGTTATGGTGTTTGCTCATTAATTTCCAGGAAAGGTTCTTCACAGCCAAATGTCTGCTCAATGTTCTGGCGTGTGCTTTAACACTGAAACGAGCAGATAAAGAGACCTCTGGGACGTTTCCTCGTGCTATCGCGCACCTCGCCAGCCATACTGCCGAGACATCAGCTCGTACGTCAGACGCATTACATCATCGTCTGCCATGCTGACTCTGAGAATGAGCCGTTACTCCGCTGCTGTGAGACTCTGTATACCTGTTATATCTTTGAGTATTAATTACAAGGCTCAGTAACGGTGCCAATAGTTTTGGTATGAGATGTAAGAGGTGCAGAACGCTCGGCGGTGACTCAGACCATCATCTGCCATGGAGCTGCGGCGCACGCCGACTCTTCTGATGCTAAGTCAGCGCTCATTAAACCAAAACCCTCTGTGTGTGTGTGTGTGTGTGTGTGTGTGTGTGTGTGTGTGTGTGTTGGCTGCGACGCGACATTGCCCACTCAGGATTTAAGCTAATGTTTATGACCATAAAAACACGCCTAACCTTTTGGAATGTTGTTTTAACCCAAAATTGCTGAGAGCTCACTTTGTGGAGGAAAACATCAACACGGAGCTCGAGTGAAAAGCCTCGGGATCGGGTCTGCTGTGATCTCCTGCACAGCTCAGGATCCACAGGAGTACTGAACCTCTCACTCTCAGGGAGTCCAACGTCACCAGAAGGTGTTAAGGTCGAATCCCAGGACTGGCACATTTCACCCTAAACTGTTCTTCGCTTGCGTTCTGTGTTTATGATTCATGAAATTGTCCTGAATTAAAAAACACTGCATGTTCTTGTCACCTGCAGGGTTTGAGCTCCGTCCACTCAGGCACTCAGGTTATATAACAGCTGGGTCTTAAACTCCAGCTGGAAGGATGACATAACGCAGTCTATCGTCAGTTCGAGCGTAACTGTGTATGTGTGTATGTGTGTGTGTGTGTGTGTGTGTGTGTGTGAGAGAGAAAGGGAGAAGCTCAGAAGCTTTGGCTCGGAGCACACGTAGTGTGAGCCATGTCGGGGGTTAAAGTCACTCATGACCCCGAACACTCCATCTCCTCGAGAAGGTTTCCAGAGAACTCCACACACACATCATTTGTTAAAAATCATTTCCTGAAGTCGCAATCTGAAACTCCGTTATTTAACTGAAATCTAAAACACATGATGGAAAAAACAGTTCCAGAACGTTCCGTGTACAGTATGTGTGGGCGTGGCCTCATGCAGCACATTTGTTTTTTTGTTGTTTTTAGACTAATCTGATTAAGAAGCCCAAATCCGGTCTTGCGTTAGAGGGCGTGTCAGAGCTTCACTTCCCCGACCCCTGACCTCCACAATCCTCAGACGAACCTCAAGCGTTTTACAGAAATCTGTTTAAAAAGTTACTGCAGAGCCATGATGTTTCTCAACACACACACACACACACACATTTATTTTCTAAACTCGGCCGCGGCTGTCTGGATCAGACCACCAGCTGCTGGAAGCCGGCCAAGATTAAATTATTATATTTTTTTTTACAGGAAAGCATTAAGCTAAACACTCGATATCAGCAGTTCCCGAAAACCAGAGGATGGACGTAGGAGGAATTTTACATTTTTGGGAAAAAAAATAGAGTTCAGTGAGTTCAGCATGGACCGACTTCTCTTTCATCTGAGAGAGTCGCAGTGTCGTAGCGTCAAATCTCTAAGCTTAGCGCCGATTCTTTCACACCCGCTGTTCGTGAATATTGTAACCGCCAGAACGTTCAGCTACTCCTGTGAGAACGTCTCTAAAGCACTTCTGCCCTCCTGCTGGTGTCACGGCTGAACGAGATGATAAACCTGATATAACCTGATTCATTTCCCATAACAGCATGACCGGGAGTGTTCTACTCCTCTAACACCAAAGAAAATGTCACAATGTTAATTATTCATTAATTAAACCGTACATCATCATTTTAATGAGTTTTAATTCGTTTGAATCGGTTCCTGTTGTCACTCACGTTACAGCATCGGTAAACACTCGATCCCTCACCAGACTCTCGCTCTAAAGATGAAACGCAGTGTAGACACTCTGTCCTGAAGATTTGGGAAAAGTTAACTCTCACACTGGAGACTCCTTTCATGCACGTTACATGAACTCATGTCTTCCTAAACAGAGCGCAGATTAAAGGAACCGGTCCTGACTCGACTCGGCTCTTACACACGTGCCACGTGCTCACACTAAACCGCACGCGCACTGAGAAATAAAGAGGCTGAGACTCATTAATTTTAGTAAGAACAGAGTCACATGACAGCTGTATAATCAGGGACAGGGACCTAACCGGAAGGCGTCAGGTTCAAGGCCCTTAACTCTCACCTGCTCCGGTTTTCAAAAACAAGATAAACATTTAGGTCCTCCAGGTAAGGGCGTCTGATTAATCACGTAAAATTAAAATTATTTAAATATAATCACTACTTAGGCTCAAGTGTGTGTGTGTTTGTGTGTGTTCACATGGATGTGTGCATATTAAATGATTTCTTTAAATGCATGTGTGTGTGTGATTGTGTAACGCACACCTTTGCCACACCTCTGCACTACGTGTCTATTGAATATGAGTACAGTGTGTGTAATGTATGTGTGTTTACTAAATTGTAGTGTGTGATGTGTGTATGATGTGTGTATAGTGCATTATGTGTGTAAAATGTGTGTGACGTGTATACAGTGTGTGATGTGTGCAGAGTGTATTATGTGTGTGTGATGTGTGTATAGTGTGTATGATGTGTATATAGTGTGTATGATGTGTGTATAGTGTGTATGATGTGTGTATAGTGTGTGATGTGTGTATAGTGTGTGATGTGTGTATTATGTGTGTGATGTGTGTATAGTGTGTGATGTGTGTATAGTGTGTGATGTGTGTATAGTGTGTGATGTGTGTATAGTGTGTGATGTGTGTATAGTGTGTGTAAAGTGTATGATGTGTGACGTGTGTATATTGTAGTGTATAGTGTGTGACGTGTGTATAGTGTGTGACGTGTATAGTGTGTGTAGTGTGTATTATGTGTGTGATGTGTGTATAATGTGTGATGTGTGTATAGTGTGTGATGTGTGTATAATCTATGATGTGTGTATTATGTGTGTATAGTGTGTGATGTGTGTATGATGTGTGTATAGTGTGTGATCTGTGTATGATGTGTGTATAGTGTGTGTATGATGTGTGTATAGTGTGTGATGTGTGTATGATGTGTGTATAGTGCATTATGTGTGTAAAATGTGTGTGACATGTATACAGTGTGTGATGTGTGCAGAGTGTATTATGTGTGTATGATGTGTGTAAAATGTGTGTGACGTGTATACAGTGTGTGATGTGTGCAGAGTGTATTATGTGTGTGTGATGTGTGTATAGTGTGTGATGTGTGTATAGTGTGTGATGTGTGTATAGTGTGTATGATGTGTATATAGTGTGTATGATGTGTGTATAGTGTGTATGATGTGTGTATAGTGTGTATGATGTGTGTATAGTGTGTGATGTGTGTATTATGTGTGTGATGTGTGTATAGTGTGTGATGTGTGTATAGTGTGTGATGTGTGTATAGTGTGTGTATAGTGTATGATGTGTGACGTGTGTATATTGTAGTGTATAGTGTGTGACGTGTGTATAGTGTGTGACGTGTATAGTGTGTGTAGTGTGTATTATGTGTGTGATGTGTGTATAATGTGTGATGTGTGTATAATCTATGATGTGTGTATTATGTGTGTATAGTGTGTGATGTGTGTATGAGGTGTGTATAGTGTGTGATCTGTGTATGATGTGTGTATAGTGTGTGTATGATGTGTGTATAGTGTGTGATGTGTGTATGATGTGTGTATAGTGCATTATGTGTGTAAAATGTGTGTGACGTGTATACAGTGTGTGATGTGTGCAGAGTGTATTATGTGTGTATGATGTGTGTATAGTGTGTGATGTGTGTATAGTGTGTGATGTGTGTATAGTGTGTATGATGTGTGTATAGTGTGTATGATGTGTGTATAGTGTGTATGATGTGTGTATAGTGTGTGATGTGTGTATAGTGTGTGATGTGTGTATAGTGTGTGTATAGTGTATGATGTGTGACGTGTGTATATTGTAGTGTATAGTGTGTGACGTGTGTATAGTGTGTGACATGTGTATAGTGTGTGTATAGTGTGTGATGTGTGTATTATGTGTGTGATGTGATGTGACTCCTCCTGCCCCTTCCTCTCTGACTGCTGACGATTTTGCCACATTCTACGATGGGAAGATTGTAGCAATCCGCCAGTCCTTCGCTCTCAACCAAAGTCCTACGGCAGAACCTCAGGACCTTTCCTTCCCTCCTTTAGCAGAATTTTCCAACTTGTCATCTGACGAGATTCAACAGATCATCTCGTCATCTAACCCCACCACCTGTTCATTAGACCCAATCCCTTCCACAATGCTCCAGGCCATCTCACGAGACCTCCTTCCCTTCACCACAGCCATCATCAACCAATCCATATCATCTGGTCATGTTCCTGCCGCTTTTAAGAAGGCGAGGGTTATTCCCATCCTCAAGAAACCCTGCCTGGACCCATCAGAAGTTAACAACTATCGCCCGGTATCACTGCTCTCTTTTATTTCCAAAATTCTTGAAAGAACGGTTTATAATCAAATGTCTCTTTATCTCTCACAGAACAACCTTAATGACCCAAACCAATCTGGATTCAAAGTGGCACATTCCACAGAGACTGCCCTTCTGTCAGTCACTGAGAAGCTCCATGCTGCTAGATCTGCTAAACTTTCATCTGTCCTCATCCTCCTGGACCTGTCAGCTGCATTTGACACCGTGAACCACAAGATTCTATTATCTATTCTTACAAGCCTTGGAATTTGTGGAACAGCGTGGCAATGGTTTGCTTCTTACCTTAAAGATAGGTCATATGAGGTAACATGGAGGGGATCTACATCTGCCCCACGTAGACTCTCTACTGGTGTCCCGCAGGGCTCAGTACTTGGTCCTCTTCTGTTCTCCCTCTATACCCGGTCTCTTGGTAAGGTCATATCATCGCATGGATTCTCATACCACTGTTATGCAGACGACACCCAACTTGTCCTCTCCTTTCCTCCCTCTGACACTCAGGTTTCCACCCGGATCTCAGCATGTCTGGCAGACATCTCATTTTGGATGGCTGCTCATCAGCTGAAGCTCAATCTCAGTAAAACCGAACTGTTGTTTATCCCTTGTGACTCATCTCCAGGTCAAGACCTTGTGATATCCATGGACAACAACCAAATCACTCCCTCAACCACCGCCCGCAATCTTGGGGTAACCGTGGACAATCATCTGTCATTTTCCCCACACATCGCTAACCTTACTCGCTCTTGTCGATTTCTTCTTTACAATATCAGAAGAATTCGCCCATTTCTTTCTTCACAGGCTACTCAGGTGCTTGTTCAGTCCCTTGTTATTTCAAGACTGGACTACTGCAACTCACTCCTGGCAGGCCTGCCTCTGTCCACGATTCGTCCTCTGCAACTGATCCAGAATGCAGCAGCACGACTCGTTTTTAACCTTCCCAAGTTCTCCCACACCACCCCACTCCTCCGCTCCCTGCACTGGCTTCCTGTAGCTGCCCGCATCAAATTCAAAACACTGATGCTTGCCTACAAAGCCAAAAATGGCCCAGCACCCACTTACCTCTCTGCGCTAATTACACCACGCACTGCACCACGTTGCCTCCGATCCTCCAGCACTGCTCGCCTCATCCCACCATCTCTCAGGGATCGAGGGCGGCATTCATCCAGGCTCTTTTCTGTTCTGGCACCTAGATGGTGGAATGAACTTCCTCTAGATGTCCGTACATCAGAGACTTTGACTATCTTTAAACGACGACTCAAGACGCATCTGTTTCTCCAGTACTTGGACTAACCCCCCTCCCCCCGAGAGGAAAAAAAAAAAAAAAAAAAAAAACTCAGTTGTGTTGGACTAATGGTACTTAGTTATTAACCTAGTTAACCCAGTGTAAGTATGTATCCAATGTTGTAAACATTAAAGCACTTTTTGTAAGTCGCTCTGGATAAGAGCGTCTGCCAAATGCCTAAATGTAAATGTAAATGTAAATGATGTGTGTATAGTGTGTGATGTGTGTATGATGTGTGTATAGTGTGTGTATGATGTGTGTATAGTGTGTGATGTGTGTATAGTGTGTGATGTGTGTATAGTGTGTGATGTGTGTATGATGTGTGTGATGTGTGTATAGTGTGTGATGTGTGTATAGTGTGTGATGTGTGTATAGTGTGTGATGTGTGTATAATGTATGATGTGTGTATAGTGTGTGATGTGTGTGATGTGTGTATGATGTGTGTGATGTGTGTATGATGTGTGTGATGTGTGTATAGTGTGTGATCTGTGTATAGTGTGTGATCTGTGTATGATGTGTGTATAGTGTGTGTATGATGTGTGTATAGTGTGTGATCTGTGTATGATGTGTGTATAGTGTGTGATGTGTGTATAATCTATGATGTGTGTATGATGTGTGTATAGTGTGTGATCTGTGTATGATGTGTGTATAGTGTGTATGATGTGTGTATAGTGTGTGTATGATGTGTGTATAGTGTGTGATGTGTGTATGATGTGTGTATGATGTGTGTATAGTGTGTGATGTGTGTATGATGTGTGTATGATGTGTGTATAGTGTGTGATCTGTGTATGATGTGTGTATAGTGTGTGATGTGTGTATAGTGTGTGATGTGTGTATAGTGTGTGATGTGTGTATAATCTATGATGTGTGTATGATGTGTGTATAGTGTGTGATCTGTGTATGATGTGTGTATAGTGTGTATGATGTGTGTATGATGTGTGTATAGTGTGTGTATGATGTGTGTATAGTGTGTGTATGATGTGTGTATAGTGTGTGATGTGTGTATGATGTGTGTATAGTGTGTGATCTGTGTATGATGTGTGTATAGTGTGTGATGTGTGTATAGTGTGTGATCTGTGTATGATGTGTGTATAGTGTGTGATGTGTGTATAGTGTGTGTATGATGTGTGTATAGTGTGTGTATGATGTGTGTATAGTGTGTGTATGATGTGTGTATAGTGTGTGTATGATGTGTGTATAGTGTGTGTATGATGTGTGTATAGTGTGTGATGTGTGTATGATGTGTGTGATGTGTGTATGATGTGTGTATAGTGTGTGATCTGTGTATGATGTGTGTATAGTGTGTGATGTGTGTATAGTGTGTGATGTGTGTATAGTGTGTGATGTGTGTATGATGTACCTTTGCCGCACGCGCCCCTCTGCACCACGATGACGGGCGGCTGGTTGAGTCGCTGCGCGCTCCCGCTGGCCCCCCGGAGCGCGCACACGTTGCGGTAGGTCACCCCGTCACTGCCGCAGGCCGGCTCCGCGCTCTCGCAGGTGCACACTCCGCTCTTGGCGCGCCTGCGCACGGTGGAGCTGTAGGCCACGCCCCCGGTGACGGAGCATCGCAGGCCCTCGGCGCAGTCGCTCTGTGTGCTGCACGGCTCGCCCTCTCCGGACGCGCACGCGGGACAGCAGTCGCAGCGGTCGAGCGCGTCCCCGGGCAGGCAGTCGGCGGGAAGCGGCGGGCACGCGGACCGGTCGCAGCGCTCGGGGCAGTCGGGAGCGCGCGCGCCGCATGACACCGGGCCGGCGAGCACGAGCAGCACGCACGCGCAGGTCACGGACAGAACGAGCATCCTCGGGTTCGGTGTTACTGATACACACACACTGAGAGAGAGGGAGTGAGAGACTCACACACACACACACACACACACACACTGAGAGAGAGAGATGAGATCAGTGAGGGATTTCAGCTCCGCTGCACTTTTAAAGCCAGCATGCCTCTCACGCAACAACAAAAACAAGCGCGGGGATTGGCCCGCCACTGTGACGTCACGTGAGGGGGCGGGGCGCGAAGCTGAAGTCAATAAGCGAGGCCCCGCCCCCTATCCAACAGCAAGGATGAGGGAAAATCTGAGTGTTAGTCTAACACATCAAAGATGGACAACACACACACACACACACACACACACACTTATATAGCGTAACATTTTGCATTGAGTTTGATGTCTATATAAATAAAATAACGGTTTTGTCTGGTCAGAACTCGCTCTTTATATTCATATCTTTGTTTCTGTCCGTCTGTGTGTCTGTATGTCTGTCCAGACGGATTCTGTCTCAGCATCACACAGAACTGTCTGTCTAGACGTTACTGAATCTCCTGCAGTCCTTAGATCTCTGTCTGAAGTTTAATCTGCACCATTAGTGAATCTAAATGTGGAGTAAAAGTGATGTTATGAACAGTTATGTGTGGGATTTAATAATCTACTGTAAAATAATCTACTAATGCGCTACTGTCTCAATGTAAACAAACACCTGCACCAATAGATATTAATTAGAAAAGATAAAGTGAATATTTTGACTGGGATTAGTTCATATTTTCACTTTGGCTGAAATAACAGCGCTGAAGTGGTATAAGTGAATTTTAACACGCTGGAGTGGTTTTAAGACAAAACTTCATCTTTATCCTTTGATCTACTTTTTCCATTTCTCATCTGTGATTCACTCTCCGATTACCGAACAGGGAGTGTATTTGTCTGACCACCAAAGAAGGACAACTTAGTGTAAACAAGGCGTGAACATTAACTTTTCTATATCCTCTATAATTCTATTTCCCATTGATTGTAATAAGATAAAATGGCAGTAGATTCAAAATTTAGCTGTGCACTCGGAACATTTTGTACAATATTTAAATTTTTATTCACAATCCCATGCAAACCGGTAATGTATAATGTCACAACAAACTAAATGATGTGACTTTACAGTTTAAAAATAAAACCTATGATGTACAGACAGGTCTAAACCAGGTCTAGACACAGAACAGACCAGAGCAGTTTCAGCCAGTGACTTATGTTTCATTACAACCGCCGTTAAATAACAAAAAACTAGAAAAAAAAGAAGATAATTCAGTGTGTGTGCCATGGACACTGCACTGATAACAGATTTATGTGTGAGGAGTGAATAGGGTGTAGGGTGTAGGGTGTGGTAGGGCACTTTAGAGTGGAACAGAGGGGGGGGGGGGTTTGTAAGAAGATGTTTATTTCTGCACCATGTATGGAAGGAGTCTCCAGTGTTAGTGCTTCATTAGCGAAGGTAACGCTGTAAGCTTTGAAACATGAAGTGTTAAACTGTAAGATGTTTGTGAGAAAGGTGCCATTATTTTCTCACGCTGTAGAAAAACAAGTGCAGATCTCATGAGCTCATCGCTTTCTTTCCCTCTCCAGCGGTTAATGGAGTGATGGTTGGGTCACCCTCCCTGCAGGGCGTGGGCCGGGGGTCAGGGGTGCGGAGCGAGTGCAGGAATGAAAGACGTGTGTCGAGCAGCACGCCACGCTGACTTCAGTGTAAGCTCATGGAAGAGGAATGTTATAGTGAAGTGATCAGAGCTGTGTGTAGAAACGGATTAATGCAGGAACACAGGGGCACGTCTTCACTGCAAACCCCTTACACATCTCGTCACGCCTTGGTGGACGCTCCACGGCCATGTGACGGACAGAGGGGAGGGGGACAGCCGGACGATGGAGGAAAACGCTGTTAATCTGTGATCTACAAGGTGTCTACTAGACTAGCACGGTTAGATACTCATATATCCTGATGAGTGTGGTCTCCTCCAGAATGACTCCGCCCCCACACACAGACACCACATCTCAACACAATAAAGGACACCTGGGGGACGGTACTGTAGTAGACCAGTTGGGTCGGGTCCGGTCCAACAGACAGGCAGAACTGGCGCTGAGGCTCACTGAACCTGCTCCGGCGGCTCACAGCGATTCCTCCACACCTGACTAATACTCTGTGTGTGTGTGTGTATAGGGTTTTTTGTTCTGCCCTTTGGGTTTGGGAAATTGTAATGCATTATTTCACGTGAATAAATAAATTTATATTAAAATAAGCCATTACTGTGAAAAGCATTGTGCTTATAGTGAACAAACACACAAATCAATTAATGTAAAGAACAACAAATATAAAATAACTAATTAAATAATGCATGAGTAAATTATAAATTGCACACATTTAGAACATTATAATAAAGTAATAAAGAAATGAACGAATGAAATGCTGTGAATAAAGACAGAAGGATGTAAGCATTTAGTAGATAAATAGACAGAAGGTACTGGAACATTTGGATGAACAGATGAGTGGTTGGGATGGATGATGTGTGGACAGATTGAAGGGATTAGACGGCTGAACGGATGAAGGGATGTTCCTGAGATCCTCTGCCATGCCGAGCAGCACATTCTGATAAGATAAAATGAATTAAACAAACTAATGGTCTCCCTTTATTTTATGAAGACGTTTCTATAAGCAAATTAAGTTGTCTTTAAGCTCTCTCTCACACAAGAGACACGGACCACACGGCGGCCAATAAAACTTATACTGTAGCAAAGAGAATAATAAAATCAGCTTCACAGGGAGCATTCAGCCATGTTGTGCAGACCATGACACTGTGTATCTCTCTCTCTCTCACACACACACACACACACACACACACACACAGACAGACAGAGTGGCTTGTTTATTCCTCAGAGTGGTGGTGGTGGTAGTGTGGTCAGTGTGTTTGATGCCGTCGCTCTCATCAGGTTTTTATGATGTGACCGAGCAGAAGCTGGACTCGACTCAGACACGGAGCAGCTTTCCCAGAAAACCGCCACCCCCGACTTTCTGAGCGAGCGGCCAGGACATCTGAGTCACAGTCCTCCCTCAGGTCTTCTTCTGCCAAAAATCCGAAGGGCTTTGAATAAAAACAACTGCAGCAGGCAGCAATAACGTGCAGCTCTTTCTTCTACACAAACACAAATACGCATTGGGTTTGTCGTACAGCTGCATATGCAGAAATAAAAAGAAAAAAACGCTTGCGGTACTGAAACACACCCAGAGGACATCAAACCCTGAGTGTAATTTCAGATGAAGTCAGAGCAGCTTCGTCTGCAGTTACACACTCTGGATAAAACTTATTATCGTTTTTAAAGCATCGTTTCCTCCATGTTTATTTGATGTTATTGAGATAAACACACAGACTCTTATCTCACATTTCTCATGAAAGCAGGAATACTGCAAATTCATTCTCTTTCACTCACTCACCATCTATACGCTTTATCAGAGAGACTCGGTGGGGGGGGGGTGTGGGGTCATGGCTCGGTCTTGCGCGGTAAATGAGTGGTCATGTGATGCGTTTTGATTAGCACGTGAGAAATGCAAAAATGGTTGCTGAGGAGGTTAAACAGAGGCTTGCCACTGGCGATTATGTTTTGGTTGCACCAGCTATGTACAGTACACAATGAGAATAATGCGCCAGTGGGTTATGTGAAATGCAAAAAGTGCGACATTCTGTTAAAGTACGACAGCGAAACGGGTATTGAATAATGAATAATGTCGGGCTATAAACGGGTTCGGGCTTTTAAAAGGCTGTCGATCAAAATGTACTTGTCGGGCTCTGGCCCTGTCGATTACAGCTCTAATGTGGGGTACACCCTGGACGGGGTTCCAATCCATCACAGGGCACACACACACTATGAACAATTTGGGAATGCCAATTAGCCTAATCTGTGTGAGGAAACCAACGTACCTGGAGGAAATCCAGGGGTCAGGGGTAGCTCAGTGGTTAAGGCATTGGACTACGGTTGAATTAATCAAAGTCAGTTGCTAGAAGTCACTCAAACCCAGGGCCAGGGGTAGCTCAGTGGATAAGGCATTGGACTACGGTTCGGAAGATCCCAGGTTCAAACCCCACAACCACCAAGTTGCCACTGTTGGGCCCTTAAGCGCGGCCCTTAACCCTCAACTTTATCATCATGTGTAATGAGATAAAAATGTACGTCGCTCTGGATAAGAGCATCTGCCAAATGCCTAAATGTAAATGTAACTTCACCAAGCATGGGGACAACATGCAAACTCCTTGCACACAGACCCTGGAGATCCTGGAGGTGCGAGGCGACAGTGCTAACCACTACACCACCATGTCACTGCTAGGAATCCAGGAAAGTTAAAATATCAAACTGAGATGAGACCACTGATGTCTGAGAGGTTGGGAAAGGGAATCAGTCACCAGGAATTTATGATTATACCAGGAACCCTGGATGCTACATGCTCTGCCTCCCAGAAGGATATGAGCTTGGTAGTACTTTTAGTCCCTGACCTATTGGTACTAGCATGAAGATGTTAGAACATCTGCAAAATGGTGTGAACGCAAAAGCCCACCTCCCTGCAGCAGGGAGCTCTCTCCACCATTCTCAAGCAAAGTTCTGGGCACTGTAAGGTGCCGAGACGCCTCTGTGGTGAAAGGAGTTGTTCTCTGGCAGGGTTTCTGCATCTTAAAAGCACACTGAAGCTTTTACAGGAATCAGGGGACTTGAGTTCTCCTACAGAACTTAAATCCAGGTGCATGTGGAGTTAATTAACCAGGGCTCAGTGAGGGAACTGTCATACTGCAGTCTGCCAGCAGTAGGCTCCAAAGACCCCGGATAGTTCCAGGATTGTACTACATCATATGCAGTGTGTTAAACCAGATCCAGAAGCGTCACTTGAGTCATTCATTTATTTATTACATGCACATGAGTTCAGGCTCTTCTTCAGTAATTCATACTGGTGACTCATCATTAAGAGTTCATGCTTTTTTGCATCCTAAAGCCACATTGATATTTTTATTAAAAAAAGATTTAGAGAAGTGAGTGGTCTTCACACATAGCTATTCATCGTTTAGGCATTACGTTTCATTTGCTGACTTTGGTATTAGATCTTGGTTTTTAATTTATTAATATTATTTATGCACGCTCACTCAGCAACATAACGCACTGTAACATCTCTCAGAAGTGCGAGAACCTCATGAAAAGTGCCATCTGATGTAAATATATATATATATAGAAACCTGACCAGGTCAGGATGGACTGATGGAGATGGAGAAATGCACCTTCATTGACTGTTCCAGAACACTGACCGAGTGGTCCGACAGGGTGGTGGAGCTGGGGCGTGGGAAGTTCTTTCTAAAGTCCATGAGCATTTCCACCCTTTTTAGGGAGATATGCTACAAGTTGTTTGCACTAGTTTACCATATGGTTCATGTCTTACCTGTAGGCAGACTCGTCACCTCTGGAGATGAGCCCAATCAGGGTGGTTCTACCCACAGATCTCAGGAGTTAAACAGACTGATGACTGGAGGTGCAGGAAGAAGTGTAGAACCAGTGCTGATGATGACAGGGTGAGAGATTCAATTAAATTCAATTTTATTTGTATAGCGCTTTTAGCAATTTTCATTGCCGCAAAGCAGCTTTACATAGTTAAAAGAATTATTTAGGTTTGTATGAAATGTGAATTTGTATGAATCAAAATGGTCAGTTTGTCCCTGGTGAACGACCGAGGGCGACAGTGGCAAGGAAAAACTCCCTGAGATGGTAATAGGAAGAAACCTTGAGAGGAACCAGACTCAACAGGGAACCCATCCTCATTTGGGTGAAACAGAAAGCAGTAAATGATCTGCATTTATACAGTGTGTAGGGTGGGAGGCAGTTCAGCTATAATAGCTGATGTTAATTGATGTTAATATGGAGTCCAGGTAGTTATTGAAGACCCAGGTAGACTTGTAAGAAGTTCCAGTCATGAACTATCGAACTGTCCAAGTTCAAGTTCAAGTTTAAGTTCAAGTAGGCTTTATTGTCATTACAACCATATACAGTTAGTACACAGTGAAACGAAACAACGTTCCTCCAGGACCAAGGTGCTATATGCAACATAAATTTACAACATAAATTAACAGAGACACTAAACTAGCTAACCAAGAGGCCTAGTTAACTGGCTAGCAGAGACAGGACAGAGAGACCTAACATAAATTACAACATAAATTAACAATAACTAACTAGCTAAGTAACATTTTTATAGACAACATAAAGTGCACGTGCAAATGTGCAAACAAGAGCAACAACAAAGTGACAGTGCGCAACCACGACATAACCGAACATAAAATATGGTGTTGAGGTAGTGGGTAAACATAAACATTCCTTAAAACAGCAGCAAGATTTGAGGAATTAGTGCAAAAATGTAGTCCAGTAATGATCATTGTGCAAAAAGATTGTTAAAAACAGTGAAGCATTTACAGGTTGGTGTGTACGATAATTTGGTGGTGTAGGTCAGTGTGTCTGCACTTGTGTTGATTAGTCAGTCCAGTCTCAATATTTTGAGGTAGTTGAGTTAAGCTGTGTGATAATGTTTGTGTTTGTGTGTGTGTGAGTGTGTTTGTGTTTATCAGTCCAGTCCCTTTTTGTTGAGGAGACGGATGGCTTGTGGAAAAAAGCTGTTGCACAGTCTGGATGTGTGTGCCCGAATGCTTCGGTACCTTTTTCCAGATGGCAGGAGTGTGAAGTGTATGTGAGAGGGGTGTGTCCGATCAGCCACAATGCTGGTGGCTTTGCGGATGCAGCGTGTGGTGTAGATGTCTTCAATAGAGGGGAGAGAGGCCCCGATGATCTTCTCCGCTGTCCTCACTATCCGTTGTAGGGTTTTGCGATCCGATATGGCACAATTCCCAAACCAGACAGTGATGCAGCCGCTCAGGATGCTCTCGATAGTTCCTCTATAGAAGGTGGTCAGGATCGGTGGTGGAAGCTGGGCCTTTCTCAGTCTTCTCAGAAAGAAGAGACGCTGTTGGGCTTTCTTCTGTAGGGAGCTGGTGTTGAGGGACCAGCTGAGGTCCTTCTCTAGGTAGACACCCAGGAATTTGGTGCTTTCGACGATTCCCACAGAGGAGCCGTTGATGCTCAGCGGAGAATGGTCGCCTCGTGTCCTCCTAAAGTCAACAACCATCTCCTTTGTCTTGTCAACATTTAGAGACAGGTTGTTGTCTTTACACCAGTCTGTTAGCCTCTGCACTTCCTCTCTGTACGCTGACTCGTCGTTCTTGCTAATGAGACCCACCACGGTCGTGTCATCAGCGAACTTAATGATGTGGTTCGAACTGTGTGTTGCTACACAGTCGTGAGTCAGCAGTGTGAACAGCAGGGGACTGAGCACACAGCCTTGTGGGGCCCCAGTGCTCAGTGTGGTGGTGCTGGAGGTGCAGTTCCCAGATCCGTACTGACTGAGGCCTACCGGTCAGAAAGTCCAGGATCCAGTTGCAGAGGGAGGTGTTCAGGCCCAACAGGTTCAGCTTCCCAATCAGTTGTTGGGGGATGATAGTGTTGAATGCTGAGCTGAAATCTATGTACAGCATTCGAACATATGTGTCCTTCTTGTCAAGGTGTGTGAGGGCAAGATGGAGTGTAGTGGAGATGGCGTCGTCCGTTGAGCGGTTAGGACGGTACGCAAATTGCAGTGGGTCCAGTGAGGAGGGCAGCAGGGTCTTTATGTGTCTCATGACGAGCCGCTCGAAGCACTTCATGATGGTGGGTGTGAGTGCAACGGGACGGTAGTCATTGAGACAGGACACAGTAGACTTCTTGGGCACAGGGACGATGGTGGTGGCCTTGAAGCACGTGGGAACGACGGCGCTGCTCAGAGAGATGTTAAAGATGTCGGTGAGAACATCTGCCAGCTGTTCAGCACATTCTCTGAGCACTCTGCCTGGGATGTTGTCTGGTCCAGCAGCTTTACGTGGGTTGACTCTGCGTAGAGTTTTCCTCACCTCAGCTGTAGTGAGACACAGCACCTGGTCGTTCGGAGGAGGGGTGGTCTTCCTCGCCGCCACGTTGTTCTGCCTGTCAAACCGAGCATAAAAGTTGTTCAGCGCATCTGGGAGGGAGCCGTCACTGTCACAGGCAGGTGATGTCGCCCTGTAGTTTGTGATGGCTTGTAAGCCCTGCCACATGCGCCGTGTGTCACCGCTGTCCCCAGAGAAACAGTTGCCAACACCAGTCAAGGCCAGTCAAGTCAACACCAGTCAAGGCCAGAACCATTTTCTAGGTAGAAAGAATCATTCCCAGACACCAGACGCATCCCAGAGAGACACACGGGGCATCCATGTGACGAGATCTTCAGCCAGAAGCGGGGCACCAGGATGGGTCAGACAGGTCCGGAGGGCAGAGGGAGTCTGGATCACTGGCAGCTCAGGAACGACATGTGTAGCTCGACAGAGAGAGAGAGAAAGAGTGAAAGGGGGGACAGGAGGAGAGAGGAAAAAGAAAGAGGGGGGGAAAGAGAAGAAGAGGAGAGATGGCAGTTAGGTATGGTCACAGTCACACAATGTATAATGTGAATGTATATTTAGTGCAGAGTGCAAGCAGAGACTCCGGCAGGACTAACTATGACAGCATAACTAAAAGGGAGAGCCAGAAGGAAACACAAACATGAGGGGGAACTGAGATGTAAAGCAAACAATCACCTCACCGTCAGCAAACCTGAGTGATCAATGAGAGTGAGGAAGACAGCATCCAAACATACCAGTTCACCATAATACTCTACGTCCATGAGTCCCCCAGATCTGCTCCTTTACCTAAGGCTAATCTATTTATAAAAATGCTTGGCTAAATAAATAGGTTTTTAGCCTGGACTTAAACACCGAGACTGTGTCTGAGTCCCGAACACTATTTGGAAGACTATTCCATAACTTTGGGGCTTTGTAAGAAAAAGCTCCGCCCCCTGCTGTAGTTTTCATAATATGCGGTACTGACAAGCAGCCTGCATCCTTTGATCGAAGTAGGCGTGGCGGATCGTAAGACACTAGCAGTTCGCTCAGGTACTGCGGCGCGAGACCATTTAATGCTTTATATGTCAAGAGTAGTATTTTAAAATCAATGCGAAATTTCACAGGGAGCCAATGGAGTGAAGATAAGATAGGGGTGATGTGCTCATATCTTCTGGTTCTAGTGAGGCCTCTCGCTGCTGCATTCTGGACTAGCTGAAGCTTATTTATGCATCTAGCTGAACAACCAGACAGTAAGGCATTACAATAGTCCTAGAGGTGATAAAAGCATGAACTAGTTTTTCTGCGTCGTTTAGCGACAATAAATTTCTTATTCTGGCAATATTTCTGAGGTGAAAGAATGCTATCCTGGTAATATTATCTACATGTGCTTCAAATGAAAGGCTGGAATCAATAATCACACCAAGGTCTTTCACTGTTGCATTTGATGGAACAGAAAGGCCATCTAAAGTTACGGTATGATCTAAAATTTTACTCCTAGCTGTATGCGGTCCTATGACTAGAACTTCTGTCTTATCCGGATTTAGCAGAAGGAAGTTAATTAGCATCCAATTTCTTATGTCCTGCACACATTGCTCAATTTTAGTAAGCTGTTTTTTCTCATCCGGTTTTGCTGAGACATATAACTGTGTATCGTCAGCATAACAATGAAAACTAATACCATGCTTACGGATTATGTTGCCCAGAGGAAGCATGTAAAGGGAAAAAAGCAGTGGACCTAAAACTTAACCCTGCGGAACGCCAAACTCCACTAGAGAACATGTAGAATAATCACCATTTAAGTCTACATACTGATAACGATGGGTCAGATAGGATCTGAGCCAGGAGAGGACTGTACCCTTAATTCCCACTACATTTTCTAATCTGTGAAGAAGAATAGCGTGATCAACAGTGTCAAAAGCTGCACTGAGGTCAAGTAATACAAGCATAGTTACACAACCCTGATCAGAGGCCAATAGAGTGTCATTTACTACTTTAACGAGCGCTGTCTCTGTACTGTGATGAGGCCTAAATCCTGACTGATACAGTTCATGTATGCCATTTCTATGTATATATGAGCATAGCTGCTCCGCTACTATCTTTTCCAGGATCTTAGAGATAAAGGGGAGGTTTGATATTGGTCTGTAACTGGACAGCTGACAGGGGTCGAGGTCAGGTTTCTTAATTATTGGTTTGATAACTGCTAATTGAAAAGATTTTGGAACATATCCAATGCTGAGTGAAGAATTAATTATTCTCAACAGGGGTTCTGTTATTGCTGGTACTATCTGTTTAAGAAAATGTGTCGGTACAGGATCTAATATACAGTTTGATGAATTTGAAGAAGAGATGAGTGAAATTAGTTCATTCTCTTCAAGGGGAGTAAAGTATTCTAGGTTCTGGTCTGACATGGCTAGATTAACATCTGCATCAATTACATTGTTCGGTTTCAAAACCTCAATTTTATGCCTAATATTTACAATTTTATTATTAAAAAAGTTCATGAAGTCCTCACTATTGCATGTTGTTGTTGTGGAGATTTCTGCAGTGGTCTTATTTCTGGTTAATTTGGCTACAGCATTAAATAAGAATCTAGGATTATTTTTGTTATTTTCTATAAGAGTGGAGAGATATGTTGATCTAGCTACACTAAGAGCTTTTCTATAGTTCAGGATGCTCTCCTTCCATGCTATTTGAAATACTAGTAATTTAGTTTGACGCCATTTACGTTCTAATTTCCGAGCGGCCTGTTTTAAGGTGCGCGTGTGATCGTTATACCAGGGAGCAAGTTTCTTATCTCTAATAATTTTTCTTTTGACTGGAGCTACATTATCTAGGGTATAGCGAAATGTCGACTCTAAATATTCAGTCGCCTGATCGAGTTCTGTGGGGTCAGACGGTGATCTAATCGAAGTTGGGAACTCTGGGAGATTACTGATAAAACTCTGTTTGGTAGTTGATGTGAATGTACGTTTCATACGGTAGCGCGGCGCTGTGTGTACATTATTATTGTGACACACTTGAATTGAGACAAGATAGTGATCTGAGATAACTTCAGATAGTGGTATTGTGAATAAATTTCTTATACTTAATCCGAATAATATTATTAAATCTAAAGTGTGACCTGCTTTATGAGTGGGTCCTACTACACACTGATTTACTCCTACCGAGTCCAGTATAGACATAAATGCAGTTCTCAGAGGGTCTTCTGGGTTTTCAAAATGAATATTAAAATCTCCAGCAATTAACACTTTGTCTACAGAAACGACTAGGTTTGAGAGGAAATCTGCAAATTCACTAAGAAATTCCGAGTACGGCCCTGGAGGTCTGTAAATGACAATTAGCGGGATCGAGTGAGCTGACTTAATATAGTTAAATACACTTATGTTACTATAAAGAATTTTAAATGAATTAAATTTGTGTCCGTGTTTTTGTACAATAGTCAAATTATCATTGTGAATAACTGCGACGCCTCCTCCTCTACCAGTTAACCGAGGCTGGTGTATGTAGCTGTATCCAGGAGGACTAGCTTCATTTAGAGCTACATACTCGTCCTGTTTAATCCAAGTTTCTGTTAAACAGAGTATATCAAACTCCTGATCTGTGATAATTTCATTAACTATAACTGCTTTAGATGCGAGAGATCTAATATTTAACAGTCCTAGCTTCAGATCAGAGGTGCCGGCTGCGCATTCAGTCTGATCCAAGTTTGTGGTCTTTATGCTAATTAAATTACTAAAACACACTTTCTGAGTCTTTCTAAATTTGATTTTAGCTCGGGGAACAGACACGGTCTCAATAGAGTGAACCCTGAGTGACGACTCTATGCAGCTAGCAGACGGTTGTGTTAGCCTGTCTGTCTGCTCCCTGGCCTGGGCTCTGGATTGTCACCGATTAACTAGGCCTTTTCTAAGACTATGAGCTATACTACAGGAAATGAGAGCAGCACCTTCCCGAGTGGGATGGACACCGTCCCGCCCTAACAGGCCAGCTTTGCCCTCAAAGGTCTTCCAATTATCAATAAAGCCCACGTTGTTTTCGGAGCACCACCTGGACATCCAGCGGTTCAGCGACCATAACCTGCTGTAAGTTATGTCATCACGTCTCATTGGGATGGGACCAGAGCATACTACTCCATCGGACATCGCCTTCGCTAATTTAAACACCTCTATAAAGTTATTCTTACTAACCTCTGACTGACGAAGGCGTATATCGTTAGCTCCAGCATGTACCACTATCTTGGAGAACCTGTGCTGTCCTAGAGCCCTAAGATTACCTGCTATGTCCGGTGCTCTGGCTCCCGGGATACACCTAACCACTGCCGCTGGTGCCCCTAAAGGCCTGGCTAATTTCACGTGTCTCATTATAGAGTCTCCTATAACCAGAGCTCTTTCAGGTTTCTCAGCGGGTGCATCACTGAGGAGAGCAAACCTGTTGGACACGTGAAGCGCAGAAGAGGTGTGCTCCGGTGGGCTAGCCTTAGCGTTAGCTTTGGCTGAACGAGTATGCCGCCGAGTCGTCACCCACTCGCCCCGCTGTGAGGGCTCTAATGCCGGAGTCGGGGGCTGGTTCTCTCCGCCTGCGGCACCCTGACTGTCCGCTACAGGAATAACACTGCTCTCACGCTCTCTAACCCTCTCTAAAGTCTGGATGCGCTCCTCTAACACTGATATCTTCTCCGTCAGAGTGCTCACTAACACACACCTATCACAAATAAAATTATTACTAACGACGGAGGAAGAATGTCTAAACATCCTGCACTCCACACACTGAACGAGCTGAATATTGGACATGATAACGTACCTGAGTCGGAGTTGTAGTTGTTTGAGCTGAATTCCGTTTGTTGTTTTTAGAAAAAGAAACTCGCGAGTTCTCCAAAAAAGCGCAGAAAAAGGCGAAGCCAAATAGTGTGAGATGTAAAAACTAGTTGCTATTAATATTAATTATTGTATAAATGAAAAAAAGTATGTAATTTAAACGCTAACACAAACGCAAACTTTCGCGGCAACGATACGAAAACAGGAAGAGATGTGCCTCCCAAGCTTCAGGAAGACTGTAATCCACCTGCAAATGGAGTCTGGTATGTTCACCTGGGAGAGCTTGTATTGCAGTACGGTTTGGAGGATCATGACAACGATGATGATAATGATAAGGATGTTGAAATGCAAAAGACGATCCTGGTGTAGTTTCCTGGGAAGTCCACGTGCTGAAGAGTGAAGTGAAGAGCCATAGCAGCGTCCTCTACAGACCTGCAGGCTAACTGCAGGTGCTTCAGAGCTAGATTTGTAATGCCTTTGAGACACGACAGCATGAGGTCTGTAGTCATAGAGTTGTGTGGTTCTTTGCTTTTTTGGGTAACAGGGATAGCGGTGAGGACTTAAAGCAGGCTGGAACCTGGCATGTTGAAGATGTCAGTGGATACGGGTCAGATCTGATCAGCACAGTGCTTCAGGGTGAATGAAACGACAGAGTCTGGTCCAGCCCCTTTGAAGAACCTGTTAATTTTTCAGGGTGGCGAGTATTGTCGTGTGATTAGGACGGGGAGTTCTCTGACTATTCATCTACATTTATATAGAGATCGTATACGGTACAGAGTATCTCTCTTGTGTCTCCTTGGGATGTAAAGACGCTGTCTCACCCTTCTAACTATAAATGAGGTGTTATTGTGCCTGGACAGATCCTTAGAGATGAGAACAGCCAGGAACCTGAAGCTGGAGACGTGTTTTACCTCAGTCCCTTTAATGTAGAAAGGAGAACATTCTTTGCTTTCTAATTTTTAGATGTATAAAATGAGCTCGTTGGTCTTCTTAGCATTAGGAACGATCTAGTTGTTGGAAAACACCAAGCGGTGGGCTGTGGATCTCCTCCCTGTGGGCCGACTCATCGTTGTTAATGACCTAACACTGTGGTATCATCTACATATGTAATGATGATATTGGAGTTCTGCAGAAGCACACAGTCATGGAATAGAGGAGTGGTCTCAGCTCACACCCCTGTGGGATGGCAGGTTGAGTTTAGAGGACGTGTGCTTGCCAAACCCAACAGACTGAGGTCTACTAGTAGAAGAGTCTGGAATCCAGCTGCATGTGAAAGTGCTGATGCTTAGTTCAGGAAGATGGGTAATGAGTTCATGTGCACTAGGACTGTGTGAAAAACACAGTGCTGTTATCGGCTGACAGGATCCAGCTGATCTAATTTAAATGTATATCAGAGCCATGGCTGGGCCAAAAGGAACCAGGGTTTGGGCGAGATGAAGAACTCTTTTTAACATGTGAATGTGCTTCCAATGCAGCTGCCAATGTGTGAATAGTTTAAAGCACCACCTGTAGGATTACAGAGGAACTGCAACCTTTTACCACCTAAAATGCAAACGTTCATTAATAAAAAATAAAAAAACTAATTAAAATGAATGAACTCTTTTAAAGGCAGGACTGCTGCTCAGTGTGAGCGGTCTGTGTCCTCCGACCCCAAGCATCATGAAGGGCTGATCCCGGGTCAGAGCGCCCCAGAACACACCCAACCCCACACTCAGTCTCAGCTGTGCTGAATATCAAACAAAACCCTTGTGGGCTTTTTTTTTTTGCAGAGTGGCATTAGACTGGAAGTTGAAAGTGTTCAGAAATAGACTTTCTGTTTGAAGTTAAGTGTCTGAAGTTGTTTTAACTACGGCTTAGCATGAACAACAAGCTCATGGTCTGGTGAGGTCAAAAGTCCAGAGGTAGTGCTAGAGCCTATTTAACTTCTGCTGTAAGCTTGACCTCTGACCCACAAAACGCTGTTCACAGAACACACACACTTGCCCAGATCTAGGCTGAATGCCACCCAGGGCCACGGTGAGGGGTAAGTCCAGGCTTGTTCACAGGGTGTGTGTGTGTGTGTGTGTAAATAGGACCAGTGATCTGTAGAGGGCAGTGTGCGCACATCATAACACCCAAACTCAAATTCCACAAACACTGAACAGCACACAAGATGGCCGACTGTGAACACCAACGTTAGTGTTTCTCAAACTCAGACTTGTGTGTTTTAGAGATCAGATAACAAAATGACCTGAAAAGGATAAAAGTCACTGATGGTGCTGTTAACCTTCTTGTTCTACTGTACAAACACAAATTGTTAAGGCCAGAATTGCAGCTGTTCACAAAATTAAGAAGTCTGCGTCCCAGTGTGAGCAAGTGAACCTCTTCTGCGTCCTTTAATCGACTCTGATCACTGCACGCGGCTAAGATCAGTGAATATCACGCTACTTAAATCCCATGGCTTTGCTTTATGGAGTTCATGTTACTTTTTATATGTAAATACACAATCAGAAGTATTTTATGGGGATTTGAAACCAAATTATTAAATTTTTATTTATTTGTTATAAATGACCTCACGTGGCTGACCTGCAGGACCCTTACGAGCCAATAGGGGGCTCAGACGCTGGGAAACACTGCTTTACTGTCATCAGGAATGAAATTCTGTTTCAAGTTTCAAGTGATATTGTTCTTGTCTACAAACTTTTTTTTTAATAGCAGTAAACACTTTAGAGTGGCAGCATCACTGGGACTAAAACATTGGGAATAGAAACTTTACTGGCAGTAAAAAGTGGTGGTAGACCCTTGGGTAGTGGCAGCTTCAGAGGGTGTGGCAGTGTTGACTCGCAAGAGGAAGGATTTTCATTGCTTAAAGAAACTTATAAAGATATTAGCAGGAGACAAAAGACAAGACACGCAGTGCACTATTTAAAATTGGTCAGTTTTAATTTTTAAACTCTTTCACATAATAAATAAATGCACACGATTTACAAATGTCAGGTTCACAACTCGAGAAATCTAAATTAGCTTGTAGTCACAAGGAAACTATGCAGGCACTTAACAGCGGACTTGTGTGGCGCGGTCGACGGGTGAACCGCCACCGCGGTGCAGAGCGACAGAAGTTCCGTCCCGTCAGGTAAAAATCTTTACAAAAACAAACAAACAATTCTGACAAAACTACAACATAAAGACGCTGGTCCTGGGCGGGGTGGAGCGGTTATTAAACGATTACGGGATCAAAACAACGACTAACGTTAGTGTGGAGTTAGTGTGCTCTTATTATTAACAATACGCTAAGCAGAGTGTACAGTCGCTCTCCTCCGGCGTCAGATCGACAGTTTCAGGGGAAGCGGTCCGTCCGTCTGTCTGTCGTAACATCAGGACTCACAAGGTTCAGCGGGATGTGTGTCTTCACCGCTCTCCAGACCTGTAAAAACTCATCATCACATTTAACTGGGTTTAATTCTATACGTGTATTTATAAATTTAGTTTCACATGAACGGAGCTCGTCTGTCGAGTCCGGATGAGAGCGCCGTACCCGAAACGTTGCCGTGTTAGGTTGGGGGGGGGGGGAGGGCTTCCAGGCGTGGGGCGCGAGGCGTTCACTATACATACACAACTGTCAATCATTCCAGACAGATGTGTTCATCATCCCAGTTGTGTTCCTGGTGAGTGTCGGAGTGACGACACCTGGCAGGTCCGAGGCGTCACCGTGTAAAGCTCTCAGTGTGATTCTCTCCAGCGACGGCGCCATGACGTTACCCAGCACCTTGCACAGGCGTGGTCACGAGCTCACCGTACGGAGCAGATGTGCGTCCTGGTGCTTTTCACGAACACCAGAAGAAAAAAAAAAACCTGACAAAAACAAACAAAAGTGTTTGTCCTTTGATTCTGCTCTAAAATAAATTCTATAGTTACAGTCAGTGTGCGTGTGTATGTCCAGATCTTTAAATAAAACAACGTCTTCTCCAAAATATTTTTATCTTACAGGTAGTGGTACTGACTTGTTGGAGATTTGATGCGACATGGAAACTCTCACATTGAACGTCCTGAAACATTAAAAACTAAATAAAATGATTTAAGAGAAGCAGAAAACGGCGCCCCATTCAGTTTAACAGGGAGAACTGCAACTGAATGTATTAGGAGGCAAAAAACACCAGGACAGGAAGAAACCTATCTGTACCCCATGAGAGAGAAGGTGTAGAGGAAAAAAATTAATCATTTAATTTCGTTCCAAAGTCTCCGTTGTCGAGTCTTCGGTTCTGAAGCCGTTTCGTTCGGTCTGGTGAGGAGTTTGTGCTTAAAATGGGAGGGGGGATAAACAAACGTTTTCAGGTCAATCCCTCGCAAACTGTCTTCACCAGAAGGCGCGTGTGTCTGGGGGCGCTGATCAGAAAACCCCCGGAGGTTTAAATCCCGCGTGTTGTGTGAGTCCCTGTGTGTCCTCTTACAGTTCTGATTGTGTTACCGTGTCCACTTTGTGCTGCACATACAGACCGGCGGCCGTCTGGAGCGCGCCGGTCAGTCTGCGCCGTGTTGTGTCTCGGTGTGGGCGTGGCTCTGGGTTTCATTCTACACCTCCGTAATTTGCATTTCGTCCGAGTCGTTAACGGCAGCGGGGCAGATCTCTGGGCTGTTCCTCCGCTCCCAGGGCGACGCCGCCTCGCCGCTATCGCTTACTTGAAGAAAAGGCGAGGAGCCTCCTGGAGCGACAGCCGTGAGCGCGGGCTGCCCCGCAGGAGGCCGCTGAGGTCCGGCTCGTCCCACGCCATGCTGATGGCCCGCTGGGAAGGTGCATTCTGGGAAGTGGAGTTCGGCGGAGATGGGTGAGCGAGGGACTGGGGGGCCTTGCTCGCTGCAGTAAAAGACGGAGCCGTGCTCACGACGCTCCTGTACAGGGGAGGGAGCAGAAGGGGGAGAAAAGGAAAAGAAAAAAAGAGAAAAGAAAATAACAACAATAATTCAGTCAGTGATAAAACACACGGTAACGTTTCTATAATCTGCTCAGGCAGGAAGTGAAGCTTCAGAGCTAACAGCAGCTTTAGGAGAAAGCAGAAGCTTAGTGGCAGCTCAAAGTGCTGGTTTATGTTTTGAGAAGTGGCAGCTACAGCAGCAGGGGAGTGGCAGCCACAGAGCTAGTGGCAGGAGAAGCTTAAGGAGTGGCAGCTTCGGTGGTAGTGCTGGTGTAGCGTGAGGAAAGCATACGCTGGTGCTGTTAAAGCTCAGGAAGGGGCAGCTTCATTATCAGTGCTGAAGCTCAGAGAACGGCAGCGTCAGGAGCAGCGGCAGCTTCAACTACGACAGAGTGATGTGAAGCAGATCTTATTATAATTATAATAATAATATTGATGATCATCTGCATTCAGATGAGTGAAGCTCAGTGCGAGGCCTGAAAGTAGCAGGCTGAAGTCTTTAAAAGGAAGAGTTAGAAGGAGACGGGGGTTTAGTCAAACCCAGGCTTTCAGACGTGTGACGAGGGGATAGCGCACATGCAGATAAAGTGAAAACGTAGCGCAAAGCCATTAAGGGTTACCGCTAGGTTAACGCGTTAGCATTGCCGGAAGTGAACTACGAACATCATGAGACACATGTATATATGTATATATTAACGGTTATATAAAACTTAAACCACTAATGGCTGAGTGTGCAGCGTGAACAGGATGGTGTGCTCGGGGTGAATGATGACAGAAGCTGAGGATCACAGGGAGAGAAAAGGAGAAGATCGTTCCACACCCGGGGCTCGTCCTACTACGACTACTAGAGGACACGAGGCGGTACCGTACCAGTGAATTAAAACACTCCGCGCATCCGGACAACACACAACTAGAGAACACACACACACAGCCAGGTGTGTGTGTGTGTGTACGACACTACACAGACGAGTGTACGGCGAGCAGCAACTACACCATCCAGTCGATAAAATACTCTATTTACACCATTATTGTAAAACTATTTACACCTCTTTAACTTAACACAATCACACGTCCACCTTATCACTACATCAGTATTCTGTAAAATGTGATATAAGATTATAAACAGTAAGTGGAAGAGGAACAAGACTTCTTATTTTTAAACTGTCCGTTTTCTTTTTTTTTTTATTAAACCAGAAGCATAACTTCCCTTTCACTTCTGGAAACAGAGAGAGAGAAAAAAAAAAAAAAAAAAACACACACAAACCCTCGGCTCCTGCAGGAAATTTAAATATCATTAAGACTTTATGTAGATCTATAAGATCTCTCTTAGGGATATTCCCAGAGTGCTGATAACAGACAGTAACAGCACTGTGAGGTGTAACTCTGTGTATGAGTGGGCGTGTCCCAGGTGTTGTCCAGTGGTTAATGACACTACCTGTGTGTCTCAGCGTGGGTGAGAGTAGGTCTGTACGGTCCGCAGTACTGAGGAGAGAGCAGCTGTCTGACTAAACCCACATTCACACCCAGTCACAGAAGCACTTTCAGTAAGAACACACATCTGATAACGTTATGGCGTCTTAAACAACACGCCGTCTCTGCACTAATCACTTCTAAGTCCTTCTCAATCGCCTCTGTGAACGCTTAGCTACAAAGCTAACTAGCATCTAACACAAGGCTGAATCCCAAATTCCTCTCTAACCCCTGATCAAGGGCACTACTTGGTGTGTGGAACAAGGGGGTTTGTAGTGCACTAGCTCTCCATTTAACACTACTTGGGATTCGACCCCAGAACCCGGAGGCTAGACAAGTTTCATGTGTAAAATGTGTAATGTAATAAGAAGAAAGAGCAGCGTTTGATAAGGGGCCGAAGCACCAAAGGTAAAGACAGAGCTCCGTACTGGAACTGTGTGTTTTCTTCTCATTAAATTAAAACATCTTACACACATAATTCGGTAACAGCACCTGAACCTGAGAAGAGAAATCTGACAGTCAGCAAGAGCTTCTTATCCTCCTGTCCACGACCCCCACCCATCCCCCGATCACAGCTCGTGGATATATTTATATTTTTATCATCACCACGAACTGGGAAGGTGTTTGTAAAAAAACACAAATATAATATTTTGAACATCATGTAAAAGTTTCTGCTAAAATGAAAAATGAAGACAGAAAGGAACACGGAGCCGTCTGCTTTTCCTTTTAGTCTGAGAACAAACAGCTGTGATGGAGAAATGCTGGAGAAGGAGTGAGACTGATGGGTTGATTGACAGATGGATGGATGGATGGATGGATGGAAGTGTCAGTGTAAGAGAGCAGCGCTCACGGCGCAGCATGGCACGTGACACGGCGTCGTGGATCAGAAGTCATTCAGGCGTGACATGAGAGTGGATTTTAGTCAGTCTGTTTGCTTTTGGTATTTTCTGTGGGTTAAAAAAGCAGGGAAGCGGAAAAAAAAAAAAAAAAACTAATCAGATCTAATAGATCTATGGAAGCTCTACTGCGTTATACTCGGAGCTGGGATGCAAACAAACAGAGGAAGGGAAGGCCAGGGGGAGGTGGGCTGCGATCTCAACACATACGTGCTGCGTTCGCCACTGCGGGACGTATACCTCTGAATACAAGGGTTCGAGAACCTTCTGGCCTGACGCATCTGCAACAACATAGCGCACAGCTTGATTAGGAGACAGAGAGGGACAGAGAAAGAAAGACAGAGAGACAGGGGGGAGAGAAACAGAGAGGGAGGAAAGAGAGAGAGAGAGAGAGAGAGACAGAGAGACAGGGGGAGAGAGAGACAGAGAGAGAGACAGGGGGGAGAGAGACAGAGAGACAGGGGGGGAGAGAGAGAGACAGGGGGGAGAGAGAGAGACAGAGAGACAGGGGGGGAGAGACAGGGGGGGGAGAAACAGAGAGGGAGGAAAAAGAGAGAGAGAGAGAGAGAGAGAGAGAGAGACAGAGAGACAGGGGGAGAGAGAGAGAGAGAGAGAGAGACAGACAGACACAGAGAGATAAACGGACGGAGACAGACAGACAAAAACAGACAGAGACAAAGCGTATATATGCTTTTTTTAAATTAATTAATTTATTTAATGTAACATTTTAATAATGTCCACGAGTCTCACTTTATGTTTGACTGAATGTCTGCACACTTTTATTTTACGTACACTTATTTTATACAACACTTTTTTTTTTTACTCTCTACTCCTGTTATTATTCTGTTATTAACGAGTGTAAATATTCGTCACGCCGATAGAGACCCCTGGATCATGAATCTCAATAAGGGACTAAGACATCAGCTCTCCAACTATGTGGACGCTGTTGTAAAAAGTCTGGTTTATTCGGCAGTGTTAATGACAGAATATTAAATTTAATCTCGTCTCTCTGGTCTAACAGCGCGTTATATAACCGAAGCGCTGGAGTTAGCCACGTTAGCTGAACAGTCTGATTTAGTTTGTTGTATTGGGGATCAGCTGCTGAGGTTTATGTTGAAGACGTCTGTACTGTAGGACGACGCTGTCGTTTCGACCGCTACATATCGTCAGGAGTTGGTGTGTGTTCTAGAGGTCGGTACCTGAGCGTGCTCATGAGTAAGTGAGCTTGGACTGGATCAGACACCAGGACGAGTATCAACACATCCCGGCTTTACTCGTCTATAACCTCTGATGCAGTATGAGCATCACACACACACACACACACACACACACACACACACACACACACACACACACACCACATCACCACATCACCACATCGAGCTCTGGAACCTCCAGAAGTGTTGGAGCTGGGGTATTATTCCGGGTATTATTCCGTGTTTGCACGTGTTCACGTGTCTAGCTATATAAATGAGGCGGTCCTCAGCTTTACCTGATAAATATGAGCGGTTTATTCACGTCTCAGGTAAGGAGAGATCGCCATTAACCTGTAGGCACTTTTAAATTTCAGATAATCCAGTCAGGAAGCGCTAACGAGGTGTGACTGAGGAGGGGTGTGGGGTATGTACCGAGGCAGCGGAGCGGCCGGGGCCTCGCTGAGCTACGATCGCTCCTGAAACGGCCTTGATCCAGTTGTGCATCTCCTCCGGGCTGTCAGTCTAATAATGAAGTGAGAAAAAATAGTGTCAGGGTAGAAGAGATAGAGCCAGATCCTCTGCTTATGCTGTAGTTCCTCATTAGACAGACTGAGGTGCTGATTGTGAGATTAGAACCCAACCCCTCCTCTCCCCCTCACCTGAATGTAAAACGTTCTTGAGGTAGTGACGAGCTCAAAGAGGTTATCCCTCATCAGCAAATCACTGAGAGAGAGAGAGAGAGAGAGATTACATCACCTTCTCAAGACACTCTCTTGCACACACACACACACACCTACATGCGCGCGCACACTCGCACACACACACTGACACAGATGCACACACACTCGCACTTCCCCCAGGTCTGACACTGACCTTTGTTTACACTCCTGGACTTTAGTTACCTCCTTCAGGGGAATAACACGCAGCGGCTCTCTCTCCTAAAAATAAAAGACAGAGGAAACAGGAAGTTGTATGGGGAACGGATTAATATAGGCACGTGTGTTTAAATACATCTCTCTGGACCTGGGTCCGGTCCAGTCCTGAGCTTATGGGTTTACTGCGTCCTGCTGGTTCCACACACACTCTGATTCACCCTGCCTGAGTGCACCATGCTCTTAGGAACACTCAGAGTCTCACACACAGCTTTACTCCGTCTGCCAGGTCCACACACACACACACACACACACACACACACACGACCTGGTCACGGAGAGTGCTCCCTCACAGACAGTCAGATCAGTGTCCTGTTTCACGTGTGTATTTTGTTGGACTCTCCACAGCAACATACAGAGATGTTTCTTACTCTATTCATTTACAGACTGATAAAAACTGATTTTACAAACCACTCGACTTGTGTCAACATCCCTGCACGTGTGTGTGTGTGTGTGTGTGTGTGTGTGTATATACGAGATTAAATTCATTAGACGTCTTCTACACTTTCAGCCAATCATCACATGAGCAGAAACTCAACAGAATGACTGAAGGTGATTATGTTATTACATCTGCATGTGTGTGTGTGTGTGTGTGTGCGTGTGTGTGTGTGCGTACACATGCCACATCACTAACCATTATAGCTTTAAAACTCAAATATATTTATATATCTAATATGTGTAACCATACACAGCTCTAATGAGTTTAACTCCCCTGTGAAGGGCAGGAACCAGAGGCCTTGTTAACTCCACAGAATCTCTTTATCCCACTGAGATATCTACAGACTTATGAACATTTGAGTTACGAATTTCCGCAGATACGAACAAACTGCTATTTATAAACATTAACAGATGTGAACAAATCGCGGAAGTAGCTCACGTGTTTCGTACAAACAACAGACACTGCAGTGCACCAGATTCCAACATTTACAATTATAAACAATATTCTCAGTGTATAAGTGAATGTATAAAAAGTCTGGTTAATTATATATGTGTGTGTGTGTGTGTGTGTGTGTGTGTGTGTGTGTGCATGTGTGAGTCAGCCTCACCGGTTTCAATAAATCAGTTCAGGAGAGCAATGATAAAAACTGTCTGTCCTGATGGTCAATAATCTAAATTTCATAAATCCACAACAAAACAGAGTCCACGGGTGACCGTCCAATGCTCCGCGAGGTTCCACGCGGTCCACAAGCTTCCATGAGAACCGGCCAAAATAATAAACATGTTGAATTTTTCACACGGAAAGATTTGCCGTACTGACGAGCATCACACGAAACCGCGCTGACTCCATGTGGGTGAGATGGGTGTAAGACTTACTTTGTTGGACTTACAAACAAATCCAACTTATAAACAGGACGGAACGTGTGTGTGTGTGTGTGTGTGTGTGTGTGTGTGTGTGTATACATATACATACATTACAGAGTCAGTCAAAAAAAATGGCTACACTTCAGGAAAAGAAAAATTCAAGAATTAAAACTTATAATAAAAAAAGAAATATAAATAAAAGAAATAAAAAAAATACAATAGAAAATTACATTTAACTAGGATTAAATTTAGCTAATAAAAAACTTGTATATTTTAATACTAAATTTATCGCAAAATGTTACATATTTGTATACAGGATAAAATTATTGGTATTATATTAATATATTATACATCATACTATTATATTATACCCTGAAGTGTGTATACATTCTTTTGGCTGACTCTGTATATACACACACACACACACACACACACACACACACACACACGTGACTGTAGGGTTGATTTAAATGCAGGAATGTTCACTAATGATCTGTAAATGCAGCTTCAGTCTGTGAATGAATGTAAATATAATAAATATTTCTGTCTATTTGTGGAGAGTCATTTATACGTACTTTAACTGGTATTTATAGTTTGTGTGTGTGTGTGTGTGTGTGTGTGTGTGTGTGTGTGTGTGAGTGTGTGAGTGGTGTGTGTGTGTGTGTGTGTGTGTGTGTGTGTGTGTGTGTGTGTGGTGTGATCAGACCCCAGTGTTTCCTAATTGTCACTGTCGCAAAGCAGCTTTAAACAATTAAAATGATGGAGGTGTGTGTGAAATGTGTAGGAATCAAAATGTCTTATAGGTGTCTGTGTGTGAGGAGAGAGAGTGTGTGTGTGTGTGTGTGTGTTTGTAGACTGACGGCAAAAACAATCAACTTATCTCTTCTGAATACTTGTGTGTGTGTGTGTGTGTGTGTGTGTGTGTGTAAGCAATGACAAGCTCTGACCTGTAAACTACAGACTATAACACACACACACCAACCAGGAGGAATGGAATTCACAACACGTATTCCAACATGCTGGAACAGCAGACTGGCTAAACACACACACACACACACACACACACACACACACACACGGATGGCAGCACGTACACAGCTTCAGACCAGTTCCAGTGAGACAGTAACAAGTGTAGAGAAGTGTTAGTCTGAGTGTTAGTCTGAGTGTTAGGTCTGAGTGTTAGGTCTGAGTGTTAGGTCTGAGTGTTAGGTCTGAGTGTTAGGTCTGAGTGTTAGGTCTGAGTGTTAGGTCTGAGTGTTAGGTCTGAGTGTTAGGTCTGAGTGTTAGGTCTGAGTGTTAGGTCTGAGTGTTAGTCTGAGTGTTAGTCTGAGTGTTAGTCTGAGTGTTAGTCTGGCTCTGTGTGTTTCAGAAAGAAAGAGAGAGACAAAAAAAAATACGAAAGAGGGAGAGAGAGAGAGAGAGAGAAATAAAAACTCACCAGGTCTGACTTAAAATAACTGATTGCGTTGTCGTCCAACATGAAGTATCGTCTCTTCCAGTTTTTCATCTGAAGAACACACACACACACACACACACTACATTACTTTACTAGTTAAATTACACACACCTCAGAACTGTAAAAAAAAAATGAATGACCTTGTAAAGGATCAGTAATTAATAAGACGGTTATGTATCGCTAACCCTAGGAGAGGAGACGAGAGACTCTTATTAGTGTTTTATTTCACATTTGGTCGTCTAGACGCTGGAGAAACCCCGTGTCTCAGACGCTAAGATCAACTACATGCAGGTGATTTTAATCATCTGAACCAGCCGAGTCACGTGTGTAACCCGACTCTGAGAAGACGAGATGAGGAGAGATGAGATGAGGAGAGATGAGACGAAAACGTGAGAATACACAGATGTAGGAAGATGAGAACATGGGGAGATGACATGAGAACATGGGGAGATGAGAACATGGGGAGATGAGATGAGAACATGGGGAGATGACATGAGAACATGGGGAGATGACATGAGAACATGGGGAGATGAGAACATGGGGAGATGAGAACATGGGGAGATGAGATGAGAACATGGGGAGATGACATGAGAACATGGGGAGATGAGATGAGAACATGGGGAGATGACATGAGAACATGGGGAGATGACATGAGAACATGGGGAGATGACATGAGAACATGGGGAGATGAGAACATGGGGAGATGAGATGAGAACATGGGGAGATGAGATGAGAACATGGGGAGATGAAATGAGAACATGGGGAGATGAAATGAGAACATGGGGACATGAGAACATGGGGACATGACATGAGAACATGGGGACATGAAATGAGAACATGGGGAGATGACATGAGAACATGGGGACATGAGAACATGGGGACATGAAATGAGAACATGGGGACATGAAATGAGAACATGGGGAGATGACATGAGAACATGGGGAGATGAGAACATGGGGAGATGAGAACATGGGGAGATGAGATGAGAACATGGGGAGATGACATGAGAACATGGGGAGATGACATGAGAACATGGGGAGATGAGATGAGAACATGGGGAGATGACATGAGAACATGGGGAGATGACATGAGAACATGGGGAGATGACATGAGAACATGGGGAGATGAGAACATGGGGAGATGAGATGAGAACATGGGGAGATGAGATGAGAACATGGGGAGATGAAATGAGAACATGGGGACATGAGAACATGGGGACATGACATGAGAACATGGGGACATGAAATGAGAACATGGGGAGATGACATGAGAACATGGGGACATGAGAACATGGGGACATGAAATGAGAACATGGGGACATGAAATGAGAACATGGGGAGATGACATGAGAACATGGGGACATGAGAACATGGGGACATGAGACAAATACGAGGACTTAATGAAAGGAGAAGAGAGAGGAAATGAGGAGATTAAGTCAGAAGATGAGGATCTGAAGAGCTGAGGAGTAAATCCTGACGTAAGTTTTGGCACCCGGTGAATGGAGCCGGACATTAGGGAGTGTGTGTCGACTCACCACCGCGCCCTGTTTGACACAGAAGCCGGCCTTCACCACAGACTGGTCCTGGGCGGCTCGGCTCAGGTAGTACGGCGTCTGGGGGTGGGGCTTCCTCAGCGCCCCTCTCTCTGCCCCATTCTGCCCCTCGCCCTTCTCCTACACACACACACACACACACACACACACACACACACACACACACACACACACACAACCTTCAAGACATTTATTTTTATTTTTTTGTTTTCAGGATGAGCTTTAGACACGCTGAAAGTTACAAACGTTTAACACACACACATAAGCTTGTTTAATTAACACACAATAAGAAGTGTGTGTGTGTGTGTGTGTGTGTACACACGCTTCAGCAAACACACAGAGCAGGAGAACATTATTCTGTTTTGTTGTAAAGAGAGCAGACTTTATCTCCTCAGAGTCCCTGTCTCCTGCGTCTCACACCTCTGCTGTAGATGAACCACGGTTCCTCGAGCTCAGGCGTCACTACACTGACCTGCGTGGTGGTGATGATGGGAACTCCTCCGATGATCTCCGTCTTGTACGAGACCTGCTTCATGGCACCCAGAACCTCCACGCAGGCCTCGGCCGGGTTCTGCCCGCTCTGATCAGATGATTTGGGCACCTGCAGAACACAGAGACAGGATTAAGACACGCCCAACACCCGGCAGCCTTAAGGGGTAAGTTAACTACCGTTACCCGTGACCAGCGGGGTGCGAGTTTCAATCTCAGAACCTGCCCTAACCTCAGTGTCAAAGTCTTGGTTTGAATAAAACATTGCGGTTATGGGAAGCTACTGAAGGTACTGAAGGTAGGAGGGGCGAGGGGCGAGGGGCGCTTTCTAAATCAACAGCTCATTCGCAGGGTGACATCACGAGATTCCGTTATCGAAGCATTAACGTTTATAGTGACGAGGCGACGCCCTCCGGATCAGTAGTGAGGAATTACAGCCCCGTGGACGAGTCTTTTACACACCGCGTTTATGGGCCTGCGTTCCTCTGGAGCCCGAGGGACAGAGTGGAAGTTTACAAGAGCCTCTGTGTGTGTGTGTGTGTGTGTGTGTGTGTGTGTGTGTGTGTGTGTGTGTATATGTGTGTGTGTGTGGGGAGGCTTTTTTCCCCCCTCTGACTAATTTCAGGAGAATGGTTACAGTGTGAAAGCACAGACAATAAGAGAGGGAAAAAAAGCAAAAAGAAAAAAAGGCGAGTGACTCAAAAGAGGAAACGAAGAGCAACAAGAAATCAGAGCAGGAAAAACGTCGACAGGTTTTTTTTTTTTTTTTACAGAAGGCAATGGGCTTTTTCCTGCCTGTCGTGACAACTGTACACACTGCGCGCGTGTGTGTGTGTGTGTGTGTGTGAAGGGTGTGGAGAGACACATCTGTTGCACAGACTGCCTCAGGGAGGGGAAAAAAAAGACTAGAGGACGAGAGGAGAAATTCCCACTCTGTGTTCTGGAAGCTTCTGATCCTCGGCGAAGACAAACTTCTAATCTGAGAAAATCCCTCTCACACGGCGTGACCATCAGATTAGATCAGATCTCCTGATTACGCGTCTCTGCGTATTGTTTGTCGTCTGTTAATGAACGACCCGCGCTGATTCTCCCTTTCCGCCTCCGTGTGGCGTGTTCCCTCCTCACTGAACGAACTAGAACTAGAAGAAGAAGAAGAAGAAGAAATCCCCCGACTCTCCTTCTCACTTAGAAAAATAGCTTCGAGGACTTTTAGATCAGATCTTGTACACGGTCAGGTCAGTGTTTATCACACTGTGGTTGCTTGGTAACAAAACCATTAAAAATATATATATATATTTCTTACTCCGAGAAAATAAAGAGACGCTGGTGACGGGGGGACGTTTACAGCTGCTGTAGTGTAAGTGATAACAGGAACATGACGCTGACGCTAAACACACTGGAGATAAATATAACTGCTGTAGCGTCAGGAATAAACCAGCTTGTGTCTGATTGGCTGATTCCTGCAGCACCGCCCCTGTGTGTCCCCACTCTGACTTCACTAGGACAGGGAGGGGAACAGGTCAGGAAGTGCGGGGTAAAAGGGCGGGGCACAGTGCTCTGACACACACACACACACACACACACACACACACACACACACAGGATCGATAATGAGCTTTTATCAGGCTGTGATGAACCCAGCAATCACATTAACCCACTTCCACTGCACTCTAAACCACCGCCAATCATCCTACAGCCATCTCACTGTCATACCTGCCTCAGACTCTTACCCCCCTGTCCTACTCCCATCACCTACCTACCCTACCATGACGTGTCCTGTCTGTCTGTTTATCAGATGAACATGTGTGTATTTAATCTTAAACTGAATGATATTTATACAGTAGTGTGTTGCTGTTAAAAAGAAAACAATCAACTCCATGGTGCTGTAATGGAGCAGAGCTGCTGATTTTTTTAAAGTATTCCTCTTATACTCTAGCTACATGCTGTAAAAACATCACTCTGGACTTTTATGTGTTTATAATTACATGTAATAATGTGGAATGTTGGTGAAACCGGTGAGTTCTTGTTCAGACGTTACAGCAGAGACTCAGTGAAGACAGGACGAAGGAAAAGGGTGGAAACGTTGCGTTCTCGATCACGTGACGTCCCTTTATACGACACTCGCCCTTAAAGCACGCTGCTAAGCTCGCTAACCTTTAATGCAAATCACTCACTGATCTGATTCACTCAATCACACTGACACGATTCGCTCACCAACATTCAATTCGATTAAATTTTATTTGTACAGCGCTTTTAACAATTGACATTTTCGCAAAGCAGTTTTACACAATCAAAAGGAATCAATATGACTTCAAAAAGACCCATCTCTCCATCGCTGTCTGATATACAGCACAGTTGTTTAGGTTCTGTCACCTGACAAAACAGGATAAACACATGCCATTTAAACAGCAATCATTTTATTTCACTTTTTCTGAGTCTTAGTGTGCAAATCTCGAATCAAATCATTAATGTTTGCCAAGTCAGTGAATGCATTTTAAAAATTATTTGTGCGAAGCGGATTGTCTATTGGTGAACCGTCAACAAAATTCTAGTCATGGCAATTTTACTATGTAGCACATCAATTTCTTTCACAAGACTGATTTCTGACAAATAGTCGTCATTAGATTAGGAGAACTGACAGGGATCATATTTATACTTTTACATTTAGCTGTTTAATCTGCTGTTATTTTTAAGTCCGTATTCACAGACTGTAGCCTGTCCTGCTATAATGAATGTGAGTCAAAGCGGTAAAAAAAATAAAAATAAATAAAACTAGCATTAACGTTAACTGTTGTCGTTACTTTGATGGACTTTGATAGATTCACTAGCGAACTTACAGTGACTTACACTTTTCTTTAAAAAAAAAAAAGCTTCTTATGTCCAGCTTTTTTTTCTCTTTTTTTTGCTGCCGCCATCCTCACATGTACATCACCCAACACACCTTCTTGCAAGGAAAAAAAGTGCACTTCATTTGGTGCTGCTTGTATCTGAACGCAGCCATAGGCTCTCACATGAGAGCAGGGAAAGGCACAGCCAATCAAAATGTTCATATGTGTTTAGGGGGCGGGACGACTCAAGGAGAGAACGTGATTTATCCCTTTCTGCGTGTCTAGGTTAATGTTGACAGCACGATTTTTTTTAAGTGGATTAAATTATTGGTGGGGACATTTTAATGGACGGAGGATATTGGTGGGGACACATCCCCTCCGTCCACCCTAAATCTACACCCCTGGCAATAACGTTCTTTTCATGCAACATGGGGTTAAAATTTAGTAAAGACGAGCTCTTTTTGGCGATAGTGTATGCCGTGTTAAACCAGTTCTGCCAACTGCGCGGGACGGCTGGCAGTATCCTGACGATTAAAAGCCTCAACGATCGAACCTGTTGAAACTAAACTTTTTGCTACACACTTGTCCCTACATTTCTTGTGTTTGACACTCTCACCGTGTTTGACCAAGCTCTCGCGCTTAAAGTGCGTAGATTCAGTGGTGAACGCTGTGTTACCTGCAAACTCCGTCCCACAGGTTTTACAGTGAATGCAGTGCATAGAGCCATTTTCACAGCGGAGCCACTCGAAGTCTTTCAGCCAATCCCTCCGAAAACTGTACACCACCTTTTCGGCTGGTGAATAAACATTCACTACATCACTATAATCCAGGTACACTATCATCCAGCGCCCTTATTTGTAACATTATGTGGTTTGCAAAATATATCAGTCAGTGTTCTTTTCATTTTCCCTCTTCTTCACCTCTTTAAATTGAAATTTCCCCGCTGTAGTTAGCGCCGTTACCTGACTGAATGATTGACAGCTACTGTATTATTAACCAATCTAAAATCTCAACGGCAGAACGTCATCGTATCATCATTCAGCGCACAGAACACATACATACTGTCATCGTATTAATCTGTTTAATTTGTAGAGAAATTAAAACAGGTCGCACGGCAACAATTACATGCACTCGCACCAATGCTCCCAAATATATGTTGAGGTCGCATAGATGAAATTTCGGGAGCATATGCGACCAAAATGGTCGCAATTTCGAGCCCTGCACTCGAATACAATTCACTTAACGATATGATTCACTCAGTCAGAAACTCATTCACGATTGAGGTTTACGATCTCATACGTTACGATCTCTTCATTAACAGATACGTGTCACTTTCTGATTTAATTCACACTCTGCTCTGATTCACTCACTCATACAGCAGTGCCTCGGCGTACGAGTTTAATCTGTTCTGGAGGACAGTTCTTAAGGGGAAACGTTGTAATGTGAAACGGATTTGTTCATAAATAATGTAAATGCATAAAAAATCTGTTCCAGTCACCCAAAAATATTACCAATATTGCCAATTTCCAACACTATAATCATATCTTTACTTGTAAAAGCAATTAAAGAAAGACATGTAAATGAAGTAAAATCTAAAATAAACAGACATTAAACCCCACTTAACTTTAATTTATGATTCCTCTCGGCACCGGCTGCTTTTCCTCACACCACCGGCCTTGATAACATTCTCTGGACCTGCGGTGCTACAGTACGTCTTCACTAAATCTTACACTAAACTACGTAAACTCCCTTCACTTGGCTTTACGCTGAAGCAAACGAGTGTTGAACGTCTCGCGCGACTTCGGTTCGGCCACCCGTATGCCAAAAACACGTCACATGATGAAGCAAAATTCGACAAAATCTCAGAGCTTAATGTTGGTGAGGCGGGGCGTTTGTATAGCGAGGTACCTCTGTGTGACTCCCTTACTGATAAGATTCACTGATTCATTGATTCAATATGATTCACTCATTTCATAATACAGATCAGTCACTCCTACAAGACACCCGTTAACTGAACCTCTTAAGACACACACTCCTCCTCACTCACCGTGATCTTGGTGGCGTTGTTGAGCACAGCCACCCACTCCACCAGGTCCTGCTTATCGTTGGCCTGCAGGTAGAACTTCCTCATTCCTGCGTTGATAACTGGAGGGGAAGAGAGAGGGAGAGAGAGTGTGTGTGAGAGGTAATCAGAGCAGCAGTTACACAACCCTGCCTCTATCTCACACACAGCATTTACAGAACCAGATGAAAAGGTCTGTGCACAAACACCACCCTGAGTGAAGTGTGCAGATTGACAGCTCAGGTGTGTGGGACGAGCAGGTACGTGTCCAGGGTACGGCTTTTTAAACACACCATGAAGTTTATTAAAACTCGTCAGTGTCAGTTACAGTCAGTACGAATGTGTTTAACCAGCTTATTCAGCGTTATTTTATTACCTTACCTACCGTCAGTTTACCTTAAACGTCAGAACTGGAGAGAGGAGGGGCTAATACCGCGCTCAACTGTCCACTGGCTACATCCTCCGCTTTATTCTATTAATACACCAACGCGTCTCCTGAACTAAACACTCGCGTAATCCGAAACAGGAAACTGTTTGGCTGGGAATCAACTGCAAAGCCTGAGTCACCTCAGTCTACATGAATTACTGCATGTACACACACACACACACACACACACACACACACACCCTTAAAGAACTGGGTCACGGCACTGAAAAGCTCGCCCTGTTGAACCCTTATCGCTTGTGTTTAACCTTTTATTTCTAAAGATAATCAAATAGATGTGAATATTTAATAAGAATCTATAAACACTCCCGAGGAGTTTCGGATCTGAACTTCAGCATCCTGTGTGGAAGTCAGCAGCTCCAGGGAAAGGTCAACGTAAGGTCAGGGAACTGTTTCCTGCTATTGAGAGCAGGACGGTCCCTCCGGAGCGTGCGTGGTAAACCACAGGGGTGAGGCTCCCGAATACCTGCTGACTCTAAACTGTACTGTCGACTCATTACGCCTGTACGATTCACTCACTCACTGATATGATTCTCTCTCTAGTATGATTCATTCATTTATATGAATCACTTACTATGACTCATTTACTCATTCGATTCACTCTTCAATATGAATGAATCACTGTCATGATTTGTTTATTCACTGACACAAATGACTCTCTGATATGATTCACTCACTGTTATGATTCATTTATTCGCTGACACAAATGACTCTCTGATATGATTCACTCACTGTTATGACTCATTTATTCGCTGACACAAATGACTCTCTGATATGATTCACTCACTGTTATGATTCATCCATTCACTGACACAAATGACTCCTTGATATGATTCACTCAGTTATGATTCATTCATTCACTGACACAAATGACTCGCTGATATGATTCACTCACTGTTATGATTTATTCATTCACTGAAACAAATGACTCCCTGATATGATTCACCCACTGTTATGATTCATTTATTAACTGACACAAATGACTCTCTGATATGATTCACTCAGTTATGATTCATTCATTCACTGACATAAATGACTCCCTGATATGATTCACCCACTGTTATGATTCATTCATTCACTGACACAAATGACTCCCTGATATGATTCACTCACTGTTATGATTCATTTATTCACTGACACAAATGACTCTCTGATATGATTCACTAACACGTCCCCTCACTGGTACAGCTCACCCATATGACACTTACTCACTGATAAAAGCAGGCTTACCTTACACGACTCCTCAGAAGGTAGGTGTGTGTGTGTGTGTGTGTGTGTGTTGTGTCCTGTGATGGACTGGGAAGTTTGTTTCTTAGCCTAATATAGACACTTTCCCAAATAAAACGTTAAACAGAGAGAATAAACGTCTCACCGAAGCAGAACTCCGCCTTGGGTCGCAGTTTAGTCGCATCGCTGACCTGCAGCAGGAACGACATCAATACACACTTTATTAACAAATTACACTTTAATCAACACGCAGAAATCGTAAGGAGAGAGAGAGAGAGAGAGACATAAGAAAGACAAGAGAGAGAGACAAGAGAGAGAGACAAGAGGGAGAGACAAGAGAGAGAGGGAGACAGAGAGAGACAAAAGAGAGAGGGAAACAAAAGGGACAGGGAGACGAGAGAGAGGGAGAGAGACAGGAGAGAGGGAGGGAGACAGAGGGAGACAGAGAGAGAGAGAGACAGAGGGAGAGAGAGACAGAGGGAGAGAGAGACAAGAGACAAGAGAGAGAGACGAGAGAGAGAGACAAGAGGGAGAGAGAGAGAGGGAGACAAAAGAGAGAGGGAGACAGAGAGAGACAAAAGAGAGAGGGAGACAAAAGAGAGGGAGACGGAGAGAGACAAAAGAGAGAGACGAGAGAGAGAGACAAGAGGGAGAGAGAGAGAGGGAGACAAAAGAGAGAGGGAGACAGAGAGAGACAAAAGAGAGAGGGAGACAAAAGAGAGGGAGACGGAGAGAGACAAAAGAGAGAGGGAGACAAAAGGGACAGAGAGACAAGAGAGAGAGGAAGAAAGACAGAAGAGAGAGAGAGGGAGAAAGAAAGACAGATACAGAGAGAGAGATAAGAGAGACAAGAGAGACGGAGGGAAAGAGAGAGAGAAAGTGAGGGGGGAAAAGAGAGGAAGACAGAGTTGAGAGAGAGGAGGGGAGAAAGAGAAAAAGACAGAGAGAGAGAGAGGGGGGAGAAATAGAGAAAGAGAGAGAAAGAGGGGGGGAGAAAGAGAGAAAGACAGAGAGAGAGAGAGAGGGGGGGAGAGGGGTGGAGAAAGACAGAGAGAGAGAGAGAGAGGGGGGGTGGAGAAAGAGAGAGAGAGAGAGGGGGGTGGAGAAAGAAAGAGAAAGAGAGACAGAGGGAGACAGAGAGAGACTTGAGAGAGAGAGAAGGTGTTGACCTTGGAGATGTACGTGAGCTTCAGGGAGCCGACACACGGGGTTCCTTCTGGAAGGTTCTGCAGAGAGACAGAATAAATTATCTACTATAACTAATCAATGTGTTTATTGTTTATTAATAACGAGAATAAGGAGTGTGAGTGTCAGTACGTGACTCAACTCCTCCCCTCTCACACACACACACCCCTAAATTAATCAATAAATCATTAACTCCTTTCTTAATTATCCCTCACTTCCTTTGATCTTTCCTTTTTACTCCTTTCTTTCCTTCTGTTCTACCACATTTCTTCACCTCCGCTCACTGGGCCGCTCTTCCTTCACTCCTTCCTTCTCTCTCTCTCCTTCACTCCTTCCTCCTCTCTCTCTCTCCTTCACTCCTTCCTTCTCTCTCTCTCCTTCACTCCTTCCTCCTCTCTCTCTCCTTCACTCCTTCCTCCTCTCTCTCTCTCTCCTTCACTCCTTCCTCCTCTCTCTCTCTCCTTCACTCCTTCCTCCTCTCTCTCTCTCCTTCACTCCTTCCTCCTCTCTCTCTCTCCTTCACTCCTTCCTCCTCCTCTCTCTCTCCCACTCCTTCCTCCTCTCTCTCTCTCCTTCACTCCTTCCTCCTCTCTCTCTCCCACTCCTTCCTCCTCTCTCTCTCCTTCACTCCTTCCTCCTCTCTCTCTCTCCTTCACTCCTTCCTCCTCTCTCTCTCCTTCACTCCTTCCTCCTCTCTCTCTCTCCTTCACTCCTTCCTCCTCTCTCTCTCTCCTTCACTCCTTCCTTCTCTCTCTCTCCTTCACTCCTTCCTCCTCTCTCTCTCTCCTTCACTCCTTCCTCCTCTCTCTCTCCCACTCCTTCCTCCTCTCTCTCTCCCTCACTCCTTCCTTCCCTCTCTCTCTCTTTCACTATTTTCCTTCCTTGGTTTATTTAAAGTTTGTTCCTTCTTCATGGACGAGGATGAACAGGTAGGAGAACTCCGCCTTCAGACTACAGCCATGCGCAGGGTATAAGGAGTGTGTGTGTGTGTGTGTGTGTGTGTGTGTACCTGCGGGTTGTCCATGTACCACACCAGACTCCCCTCCATGGTGTCCAGGATAAAGTAGCGGCGCAGGAACTTGCCGCTGTTCTCATTTTCCTCGATGTCCAGGAAGCCACAGATGCGGTTCTGCCGATCCACATAAGGCATCGCTGGGTCTGAGCATCACACTGAACACACACACACACACACACACACACACACACACTTAAGAACAAGGAGAGTACAGAAAAATCATGACATTCAACAACAACAACCTCTCTCTCTCTGTGTGTGTGTGTGTGTGTGTGTGAAAGAGAACACAACAGCCTCCTCACATCAGGAACACACTCTGCTTTTACACTCGCTCTCCATCACAATACCAGGAACCAGAACCACACATGTGGGAGCGGAGCCACCCTCCCGTTCATACAGCGCGCACACACACACACACACACACACACACACACACACACACACACACACACACACACACTCCATTCACAATTCATGTCCTGTCTCCTCGGTTTAGAGGAACACTGGGTCTGTACAGTCTCCGCCTCCTAAAGCGAGATTGTTCCACAGATGCACCGGAGTGCCCCGCCCCTCCATACACACACACACACACACACAGTCAGAATAATGACCAGGGACCCGACCCCATGTCCACTGTCTCCTTGTGTGCCCTTGTGTTCTAGTCCTTTCCAGCCTGTGCGCTGCACCCTACCCCTGGGTGGCACTATCGCTCTACAGGATTCACCCTCCTCTGAACAGATTGTTACATTAGTGTGACTGACAGGTTGTGGAGCTGCGAGTGTGTCGGGTTACATGTGTGATCTCTCACACACTCACACTCTCCTCCACCCTGACTCTGTGGGACACGCCAGCAAGGGAAAAACCATCAACCTCAGGATACAAACGATACACCATAAACCATCATCATCATCATCATCATCATCATCGCACTAATCTGTCTGCCTCGGACACTCTCACCTTCTCTGCTGCTCGAGCGCATTGTGAAGTTTGCAGCGTGTGTGTGTGTGTGTGTGTGTGTGTGTGTGTGTGTGTGTGTGAGAGCGTGCAGAAGGAAGCGAGAGAGAAGTGTGGGTTTACCAAGTGAGCACAGGTGGACTGAGTTTGCTCTGTGTGTGTGTGTGTGTGTGTGTGTGTGTGTGTGTGTGTGTGTGTGCACTCTGCACTGCAGAGAGACGAGTATGCACTGCACTCACACACCGTCTCAGTCAGGGGCTGGAAAGTACCGAACTACGTGTTCTCCTGTTACAGTACTCAGGTACATACGTCACTATATTCACACATACAGTCAGGTTCAGAAGTATTGGGACAGTGAGACAGCGTTGGTGTGTGTCTGTGTGTGTGTTTTTCTCACCGCAGTGGATCTGAAACTAACTGATGAGTATGTGAGTTGGCCTGGTGGGAGACCATGCCAGTGAGACACCCCTCCCCCCCAGACCATGCCAGTGAAGCCCAATGCCAACGTGCCAGGTCATTGTTTTATTATCTTATGTCACCCTAAATCCCGTAACAGTCAGATGCTACACTGTAATACCAAATAACACCACAAGGTGTACCTTCCTTTTCGTCGTGGTTGACTAGTTCTTGTTGCTCCGATGGCGCTCTGATCATCTCCTCGTAATCAACTTGTTATAAGCAGCAAACATATTCAATTCTACGTAACACTGTGTTGTTCACGTTATACATAAGTCCTTTTACCCTGTTTTTTTATTTGTGCAAGTTATTAAAAAACAAAAAAATTGACAATTTTGTAAACAGTCATACAAAGTCAGCCAGAAAGTCAGATGCGACACAGGAAATAAAAAACAAAGATTTTAGCATGTGCACGCGTAACCTCCATCTGTCCTCCTGTCGCCGCGTACACAGTAATGCTAGTGTTTACAGAAATAAAAAAGATGTAGGTGTATCACTGTCCAAACACTTATAACCCCTTACGGTATCTAAGTGAGCCCTGCTACAGGATGACGCATTTTGCTTTGTTGGTTAGACACCTGAGCGCGCCGGATGAGGCGTCAGGTGGAGGACGAGGTGGAGAGCCGTTAGCGGCGGTTCTGTGGGTGAGCTGTGTAAAGAATAAAGGTGTGAATGATAGAGGTGTGTTTATTTTCTCTCTCCACACTGCAGACAAGCCAAAACACACACACACACGGAGCAAACATGACACGTCTTATCTTCACACCATCATGCGCTTGATTCGTTTTCAGTTTCTTCTTTCGGACGCCATCGGACACAGGAACGCGCGGCAAAACGCTGATAAATAAAAAGAAAAGATAAACAGCATCGACTCAGACGCCAAGTCCAGCGACAAAAAGGACGAAGAAGAAAACCATGAGCTGTTCATTTATCGACATTCAACTCATAGTCAGTCCTGACAGCTGATTGGTCGGAAGGTGTGCAGACGGCGCTCTGAGAGACGCTGATGGACAGGAAGGAGCTCCGTGCCTCTCCTAAAGACATTACCGTCAGGGCTGAAACCTGAGAGCGGACCTGTAGGACGTCTTAAACACATTTCTCACAGCTTAATGCACATCACACGGTGTTCGGACGCGCACGCCCGGGAAACCGTCTGGAGCCTAGACGTGGTGCGTTGAGCTCGGAGACGACCTCCCCGTCGGAGGTTCACTCGCGTGAGGGAGTCCCCTGATCAACGATATTACCCACAATGCCGTGCTGGTACTGAGGCGACAGTGATGCGGCGGCGCTTTAGTCTTCCCGTCTCTGGACTGTAGCACCTGCAATGCATGATGGGCCTTTTTTTTAGCGCAAATCTGACTCACAACGCATGCGTGGGAATTTTCCCGTCCCTGTATGACGTCATTGTGGGAGACTTATCCAGGTGGAACAGGTCACACACACACACACACACACACACACACACCTGGCACCAGGTGAGACTGAGGAGGCGCAGAGGAGTGTGAGGAGACGAGTGTGTGTCACAGCGAACCTTCCCCTTAATGTGCGTTACACACACACACACACACGCGCGCGCGCGCAGTGCCCTCGGTATAGCCGCTGTAGTGAACAGATAAAGCGCGCGCGCGCGTGTGTGTGTGTGTGTGTGTGACCCCGGGCACACCCAGCAGCCGAGCCCAAGTGTGTATTAGCGAGCTTAGCCTTTAGCGCTCCTACGCTAGTTACAAGAGATGAGCTAAAGCTAACAGCGCGGACACACACACACACACACACTCACCGGAAATGACTTACAGAGTTTATAAATCCTGAGTGAAGCCGCTCCGCGTCGTGCTGGGTCTGTGTGTGTGTGTGTGTGTGTGAGAGAGAGACTCTCAGCCCATCTCCAACACAAACTTCCGACTCCGAGCCTGAGTTACCTCCAGCTACCTCACACACTCTCTCACCGCGCAGGGGGCGGGGCGTGGAGGGGCGGGGCCGCAGAGCCTCACGGGAAATGTAGTCCCTGAGAAACAAAAACAGGAACAAGACAAGCGTGGATAAAACTGTTTTATTATGAATCACTTTATTCCATTCATCTATCTATTATCTATAAAGCGGACAGGGTGTCAGGCCACACACACACACACACACACGCAATGTGGGCGCTAATCAACCTCATGTAAAAGTCCCTGGACTGTGGGAGGAAACCAGTGTACCCAGAGGAAACCCACCAAGCCGCTGATATTTATCATATAAATCATTTACATTTACAGCGTTTGGCAGACGCCCTTATCAGAGCCACTTTTATCTCATCATACAGCAGTAGGGGGTTAAGGACCTCATTCGGCTCAACGGCCCAACAGGGGCAACTTGGTGGTGGTGGGGTTTGTATATATATATATATATATAAAATTATAAAAAAAATATAACTAATTTCGTTGTAAGATGAATTAAAAGAAGAAGCTTGTTATATGTTGTTGTGTCTGTTGCGCCTCGATACACTTACCGGATAGAATACCCGGGAGAGACTGACTAACACACACGCAATAATTATTTTTCCTTTTAATTCTTTAAATCTCAAAACTTGACAGTTCGATCACTCTTCCTTTAAACCTAACTATAATAAAAATATATTAAAAAATGTATATATATATATATATATATATATATATATATATATATTTTTTTTTTTTTTTTTTATTATTATTATTTTTTTTTTTTAAATAAAAATAGTTATTTTTTTAGCAGAAAGTTTTTTACACTTATACACACATTAAATATATATTCAAAAGAATGTGCGTATTTTGAGCGTGTGTACTGTAAAATGTAAAAAATATATATTTTTATTTATTACTGTATTATTCATATTATTATTAAGTTAGATCCTCCTAAAGGCCTTTCCAGTGCCACTCCGCACTCCGGCTCAGTAGGTGGCAGTACAAATGAAGCTGTTCTGCCCAGAACCCAAAACACCAACGAAGAAGCGCTCGAGACGCGCTAAACCCAGAGCAGCAATGGCGCCGCTGTACGTTAAAAGTCTGGCGCTCGTGACGTGGAGAGGAGAGTTCTAAAGAGATTTTCTTTGAAGTGATTCTGAAATGAACATGAATGAACCGTTAAGGTTTTAATCTGTGCTGGAAAAGCGTTTAAACGCTCACTAGAGGCCTCTAGCGGTCAGTAAATATAGTAACAAATAAAATGATGAAAGAAGTGTAATGTTAAAGAATTATGAAGATGTGAATTAATAACTGAAATTAAAATTCTTATATGAACTTAAAAAAATTTAATTCATTTTAAAATGTTTATTTAACCAGGAACATCATTCTGTATGTCAATAAAGTTTAAAAGTTGCACCTAAGTTGTGACACGGATGTGTGTGATGATAAAATATAATAAACTCTTGCTGAGCTTCCACCTGTGACAGGTGCGGTGTGAGGAGCAAAGCTTTTCAGGGGAACGCTTAAACTGTCCCATACAGTCACCAGATGACGTAACAGCTGGCCATTTGTTTATCCGCTGGTCATCTTTTGCATATCAAAAAGTGCTACGTATGTCGGGTCATGAGATCAGTTTAGAATTTGGCTGTGTTGAATACAGGGCATGGAAATGAGCTTCAGTTGATTCAACTGACGAAATCTGTCACACAATGAACTTCGCAAGAACCATGACTGGATGTTTCAGATGACAGAGTTCTGCTTCATCGGGATGGGAAGGAGTGTGTGTGCTGCAATGCAACAAAGGTGCGGTCCTTGCTTTGTCCTCATAAAGCAAGCATACGATGGCTTGATATTTGAAAAAATCAGGGATTTCAAGGAGTAATGTGTGCTTTAAAAAGAATGTCACGTACCTTACAACAGGTTCAGTCTAACACCCGTGTACAGGGATGTGTCGACTAGTCAGGAAGTTACAGCATATGGAAAGTGATATAAGGAGTTTGAGAAAAAGGGAATCACGTGATTAAAATGTGCAAATGTAGTAAAGATTAAGTGGTTAATGTAACAGAGCAGCATTTAAGCCTGTTTACTGGAAGGAGAGAAGACCTCTAAATAGAACATTGGGTATAAACCTGGCACTCGGGTTCAGGTGATCATCATTTTACACAACTTGTGGCCGAGAACCCAAACCACCAACTCCCCACATACAGAGAGTATGGAATAATAGAGACGAGATACGGACATTTAATACAATTCATTGTCGTTAAAAAGGATGTAAAAGCAGTACTGGGAATCCACATGTGTGAGGAAATGAGACTCATAAGAGATGAGAGAGTGATGATGTTGAGAACCGAGAGGGAAATCACTGCTTTGAGGCTGAGAACACTCTTAAACTGATCAGGTGAAAGGGTATTAGGAAGTAAAAGTCCAGTGACAATGTGAGAGAAATTCTAATCAGCATCAAACAGGATGGAAAAAGTGAAGTTGATAAAAGCATCGAAAAACATGTTCCTAATTTATGAGAAGTTGAATAGGAGTTTAAGGATCTGTCTGGACAAACGCTCTGGTCTGTGTACAGTAAACACTGTTTATTGCAGTAAGTTTGTCTGTCTGTCGCGTGTTTAGGCTCACCACAGGTTGGTAACGAGGATCTTTGTGGGAAGAATAGGAGCTGAATCATAAATCGATGACATCCACAGGTTTGGACCAAGGGCAGGTGCTGGAGAAGAAGCAACACATTTCAGACTGAACAAAAAAAGATTTCAACTGTCCAGGAGAAAATAAAATACCCGGCTCACGTTCCTTCAAAACATTGCTAGAAACCTGCTTAAAGCAAAATGAAGGCATCTGAGAGATGCCTTTGAGCAGTGCTCTGGCTAGAATACTGAGAAGACTGAACAAACTGCATGAGTATGATCTATAAAGTTCAGTACACGCAAGGAAGAGAAATGCAGGCACTGGAATAGCGAACTGAATTCTCTTCAAAGGAGATCGGATCATTGTGTCAGCATCAGCGAGAGCTAAAATGCTCAAAGGAATTCATTGACGTTACATAGCCATAGTGGTAGTCTCCTTAGAGTTGTACTTTTCTGGCCTGCGATGTCTCAGAGTACAACAGATATGATTAACTGTGGATTTGCAACAGACACAAAAACCCAAAGCAGAGAAGTGCTATATCCACCCTGTCATCCAGAGACCCCTTTACAGAAGATTAATTTGTTCATCTTTAATAATAGATTAATTTGTTTTCCTTAGACAGCAGAATTATCTGAACATAATGAGACTTTCAGCACACAATCATAGAAAATTTATTGAGGTTAGTGGCTGAAATAAGACACAATAAGTTCAGCAGTCATTTTCAATCTCACATCAAGATCTGGGGGACATGAAATTCCTGATGTTCTAATTTCACACAATAGGCTTCAGTTTAGCTCATGAGAATTCCAAGACTTTGTCAAGTTGTTCTGGCACAAAGCCACAAGACCCCTATTAAGTAAGTTCACAGAAAACCCAAGAGACTAAAGTTGTGGGAGTCCCAGTACAAAACCACACGCCCCCACCATCACCAGTTCAGTGGGAAGGCCAGAGTACAGAAGTTCAAGAAATGACATAAAACCTTCAGGGCATGTCTCTCCCTGCTGAACCTGAGAAATACCCCTAAAGAGGCAGTAGATGCAGGAGTTGTGATTAGATGTTGCGAACAATGTTAATCATTTATTGGACTTTGGGAACAATGGTGATCAGATGTTGGAAATAACGATGATCAGTGATTGTATGTTGGGAACAATGTTGATCAGAAGTTAGGAACAATGGGGATTGGACATTGGGAACAAAGGTAATCAGATGTTGAAACAAGGGTGATCAGACGTAGGAACAATGGTGATCAGACATTAAAAAAATGGTGATTGGACGTTGGGGACAATGATGATCAGATGTTGGAACAATGATCATCGGACATTGTGAACAATCATGATCGGACTTTGGAATCATGGTGATCAGACGTTGGAACGATAGTGATTGGACATTGGGAACAATGTTGATTGGATGTTGGGAACAATGATAATCAAAACTTGGAACAATGGTGATTGGACATTGTGAACAATGGCGATTGGACATTGTAAACAATGATGATCAGATGTTGGAACAATGGTGATCAGACGTTGGAACGATAATGATCGGACATTAGAAACAATGTTGATTGGATGTTGGCAACAATCATGATCAGATTTTAGACCACTGATGATTGGACATTGAGAACAACGATCAGCCATTGTGAACAATGTTGATCAGATGTTGATCAAACACTGTGAATAATGATGATCAAATGTTGGAAAAATGGTGATCAGACACTAAGAACAATGATGATCAGATGTTGGAACAAAGGTAATTGGACATTGTAAAGAATAATGATCAGATATTGGAACAATTGTAACTGGATGTTGTGAACAATGGTAATCAGACATTAGAACTGTAGTGAACAGACACTGGGAACAATGATGATCAGATTTTGGAACAATGATGACCAGATGCTAAAACAATGGTGTTTTGTTTGTCATTGTGAACAATGATGATCAAAAGATGGAACAATTGTGATTGGATGTTGTAAAGAATTATGATCAGAGGTTGGAATAATGGTGATTGGACATTGGAACGATGATAATTAAATGTTGGAACAATGGTGATTGGACATTGTGAACAATGATGATTGGACATTGTGAGCAATGATGATCAGAGGTTGGAACAATGGTGATCAGACTTTGGAACAATGGTGATTTAAAATTGGAAACAATGATGATCAGATGATGGAATGATAATTAGACATTGTAACAATGGTGATCAGACACTGGGAACAATGATAATCAGACATTGGAACAGTGGTGATCAGGCGTTGGAACAATGGTGATTTGACATTGTAAACGATGATGATCAGATATTGAAACAATGATAATCAGACATTGAAACAATGGTGATCTGACATTTAAAACAATAGAACAATGGTGATTGGACATTGGAAACAATGAAAATCAGATGTTGGAACAATGGATAATCAGATGTTGGGAACAAAGGTGATCAGTGATTGTATGTTGGGAACAATGTTGATCAGAAGTTGGGAACAATTGTGATTAACCTTCGGGAACAATGGTGAATCAGATGTTGGGAAGAATGGTGATTGGACGTTGGGAACAATAATTATCAGATGTTGGAACAATTGTGATTGGGCATCGGGAACAATGGGGGATAAGATGTTGACACAATTGTGATCAGACATTGTAAATAATCATGCCAGATGTTAGAACAATGATGATTGAATGTTGGGAACAATGGTGGTCGGGCACTGTAAGCAATGATGATCAGATGTTGGAACAATGGTGATTGGACATTGGGAACAATTGTGATCGGATGTTCAGAACAATGGTGATTGGACACCAGGAACAATGATAATTAGATATTGGAACAATGATGAACAGATGTTGGAACAATGGTGATTGGACAATGTGAACAATGAAGATGTGATGTTGGAATAATTGTGATTGGATGTTGGAAACAATTATGATTGGATGGTTGGAACAAAGATGATCAGACATTGGAACATTGTGATCAGACATTGGGAACAATGGTTATTGGGCATCGAAAACAATGGAACATCGGTGATTGGACATTGGAAACAATGATGATCAGATGTTGAAACAATGGTGATGTTGGAACAATGGCGATTGGACATTGTGAACAATGATGATCAAATGTTGGAACAATTGTGATTGGGCATCGGGAACAATGGGGATCAAATGTTGGAACAATGATGATCGGACATTGTGAACAATCATGATCAGACTTTGAAACAATGGTGATCAGTCGTTGGAACGATAGTGATCGGACATTGGGAACACTTAGTTACTTAGTTATTAACCTAGTTAACCCAGTGTAAGTATGTATCCAATGTTGTAAACATTAAAGCACTTTTTGTAAGTCGCTCTGGATAAGAGCGTCTGCCAAATGCCTAAATGTAAATGTAAATGTAACACGGATGATTGGATGTTGGGAACAATGATAATCAGACATTGGAACAATGGTGCTTGAAAATTGTGAACAACTATGATCACATGTTGGACCAATGATGATTGCACATTGTTTCAACATCTGATCAACATTGGAACAATGGTGATCAGACAATGGAACAATGGTAAACAGACATTGGAAACAATGGTGCTTGGACATTGTGCATGATCATGATCAGATTTTAGACCAATGATGATTGGACATTAAGAACAATGATCAGACATTGTAACCAATGTTGATCAGATGTTGAAACAATGGTGATCAGACATTGTAAACAATGATAATAAGTTATTGGAAAAATGGTGATCAGACATTGTGAAAAATGATAATCAGATGTTGGAACAATGATAATCAGATGTTGGAACAATGGTGATTAGACATTGTGAACAATGATGATCAGATGTTGGAACAATGGTGATCAGACATTGTAAACAATAATAATAAGATATTGGAAAAATGGTAATCAGACATTGTGAAAAATGATAATCAGATGTTGGAACAATGATGATCAGATGTTGGAACAATGGTGATTAGACATTGTGAACAATGGTGATTAGACATTGTGAACAATGATGATCAAATGTTCGAACAATTGTGATTGGATGTTGTAAACAATAATGATTAGATCTTGGAATAATGGTAATTGGACATTGGAAACAATGTTAATCAGATGTTGGGAACAATGGTGTTCAGATGTTGGGAACAATGATGAGTGGACATTGTGAACAAAGATGACTGGACATTGTGAACAATGATGATCAGATGTTGGAACAATGTTAATCAGAGGTTGGAACAATGGTGATTTGACATTGGAAACAATGATGTTGAAACAATGATGATCAGACATTGAAACAATGGTGATCGGATGTTAGGAAAATGTTGATCAGAAGTTGGGAACAATTTTGATTGGTCGTCGAGAATAATGGTGGATCAGATGTTAGGGAGAAAAGTGATTGGACATTGGGAACAATGAAAATCAGATGTTGATTATGTACCATCATGATCAGATGTTTACACAACGATGATTAAATTTTGGGAGCAATGGTGACATTGGCAACAAAGGTGGTCGGACATTGTGAGCAATGATGATCAGATGTTGGAACAATGGTGATTGGACATTGTGAACAATGATGATGTGATGTTAGAACAATTGTGATTGGATGTTGGGAACAAAGGAGATCAGATACCGGGAACAATGATTATTAGATGTTGGAACAATGATGACCAGATGTTTGAACAATGGTGATTGGACATTGTGAACAATGATGTAATGTTGGAACAATTGTGATTGGATGGTCGGAACAACATCGTGACCAGACACTGGGAACAATAGTGATCAGACATTATGAACAATGGAACAACAGTGATTGGACATTAAAAAGAATTGTGATCAATGATGATCAAATGTTGGAACAATGGTGATTGGATGTTAGGAACAATGGTGAGTGGACATTTTAAACAATAGTGATTGGATGTTGTGAACAATGGTGATCAGCCGTTGGAACAATGGTGATTGGACATCAAGAACAATGAGGGATCAGAAGTTGAAACAATTGTGATCAGATGTTGGAACAATGGTGATTGGACCTTGGAAACAATGGTGATCAGTGATTGGACATTGTGAAGAATGATAATCAGATCTTGGAACAACAGTCATCATTGATTGGATGTTGGGAACAATGGTGATAGGGCTTTTTTTTTATTTAATTAATTGAATTCAGGAAAAAACAAAGCTGCCAAAATTTGTGACTAAATTTGTGATGTGTATTTTTTTAATTTTGCACCAGGTACCTTCACAGTGTTCAGCAGGACTGTTCATCCAGAGCAGCTTACAAACATGACATGAAGTCGGGATCAGTAAACACGTCCTGGCGTTTTGTGCACTCAGTTACAGAACTACCAGTCCAAACCGTGTTGTTAATGTGTGGGATAAAATAAAACACAGACAATGGCAGAATGCGCTGAGTGAAATAGTTTACAGTTTGCCCTCAGTGTTGCAGTGTGTTCCTCAGCGTCATAATTACCCCCAGAGATAGATTCTACCCTTTAACCTTCTGTCCCCTATAGATGTTGCTGTGAAACCAGAAGATCCAGCAGCGGGAGTGGAATCGCCGTCATCACCTTCATCTCTACTACTGTATTTGTCACCCGCTTATTGGAGAAGTTTAGACGAGTGTTGTAGCAGTGCTGTAATTTTCATCAGACATTTCTCACACTGACACAACTATGGTGGGCCATCTACAGTATGTCTGCAGTGGTGTCTGCAGTGGTGCTGCTCTCAACTCACACCCAGAGAATCCTTTAATACATCTGTGATGGGAAAAAATGATAAAGCCGGCTTTAGGAACACATTCATCTGCAGTGGATTATTTACCTGTTAATTCACTTGTTTACGTGAAAGGTGTCACAATCGAGTGCAATATAGTCTTTGTTAAAATGAAGAAAAAGTAAACCGCTGTTTTATTTTAAGTATCCTTTTTTTATATACAGTGGTGTGAAAAACTATTTGCCCCCTTCCTGATTTCTTATTCTTTTGCATGTTTGTCACACTTAAATGTTTCTGCTCATCAAAAACCGTTAACTATTAGTCAAAGATAACATAATTGAACACAAAATGCAGTTTTTAAATGAAGGTTTACGTTATTAAGAAAGAAAAAAAACTCCAAATCTACATGGCCCTGTGTGAAAAAGTGATTGCCCCCCTTGTTAAAAAATAACTGTGGTTTATCACACCTGAGTTCAATTTCTGTAGTCACCCCCAGGCCTGATTACTGCCACAACTGTTTCAATCAAGAAATCACTAAATAAATAATTAAATAGGAGCTACCTGACACAGAGAAGTAGACCAAAAGCACCTCAAAAGCTAGACATCATGCCAAGATCCAAAGAAATTCAGGAACAAATGAGAACAAAAGTAATTAAGATCTATCAGTCTGGTAAAGGTTATAAAGCCATTTCTAAAGCTTTGGGACTCCAGCAAACCACAGTGAGAGCCATTATCCACAAATGGCAAAAACATGGAACAGTGGTGAACCTTCCCAGGAGTGGCCGGCCGACCAAAATTACCCCAAGAGCGCAGAGACAACTCATCCGAGAGGCCACAAAAGACTCAGGACAACATCTAAAGAACTGAAGGCCTCACTTGCCTCAATTAAGGTCAGTGTTCACGACTCCACCATAAGAAAGAGACTGGGCAAAAACGGCCTGCATGGCAGATTTCCAAGGCGTAAACCACTTTTAAGCAAAAAGAACATTAAGGCTCGTCTCAATTTTGCTAAAAAACATCTCAATGATTGCCAAGACTTTTGGGAAAATACCTTGTGGACCGACGAGACAAAAGTTAAACTTTTTGGAAGGTGCGTGTAAAAAGTAACAGCATTTCAGAAAAAGAACATCATACCAACAGTAAAATATGATGGTGGTAGTGTGATGGTCTGGGGTCCTGGACCAGGAAGGCTTGCTGTGATGGATGGAACCATGAATTCTACTGGAGAATGTCCGGCCATCTGTTCGTCAACTCAAGCTAAAGCGATCTTGGGTGCTGCAGCAGGACAATGACCCAAAACACACCAGCAAATCCACCTCTGAATGGCTGAAGAAAAACAAAATGAAGACTTTGGAGTGGCCTAGTCAAAGTCCTGACCTGAATCCTATTGAGATTGTGGCATGACCTTAAAAAGGCGGTTCATGCTAGAAAACCCTCAAATAAAGCTGAATTACAACAATTCTGCAAAGATGAGTGGGCCAAAATTCCTCCAGAGCGCTGTAAAAGACTCGTTGCAAGTTATCGCAAACGCTTGATTGCAGTTATTGCTGCTAAGGGTGGCCCAACAAGTTATTAGTTTCAGGGGGCAATTACTTTTTCAAACAGGGCCATGTAGGTTTGGATTTTTTTTCTCCCTAAATAATAAAAACCATCATTTAAAAACTGCATTTTGTGTTTACTTGTGTTATCTTTGACTAATAGTTGAATGTGTTTGATGATCAGAAACATTTTGTGTGACAAACATGCAAAAGAATAAGAAATCAGGAAGGTGGCAAATAGTTTTTCACACCACTGTACGCCCACCTTCACAGCGGTGTGGTCTTTACCTAATTGCGCAACTTCACCAAGACGCTCATGACTAAGACACAGTGTTTCTGCATGTGTGAGTCCACGCAGTCAGCTGCCAGACCGTCACGCAAAACAAGGAAATGATCGCTGAGCATTACGAAAGGAATTATGTGGTATGTGCTATCATTTCTGAACCTGTGGGAAATCCCCAAACCTCTAACCTCACCCTCACATCACTCTTCTCTCGAAGACAGAGTTCCTCCGCCAGCCTGAGAGTAAACAGTATTACGTGTGCTAAAATGAATACAGACACAGAAAGCTTGATGTTAGAATCTTAGGGCTGCCTTTGGTAAAGTTCACACTGGCGTCCACACCAAGGCCAGGGTCTGTGTTTCAGTGTTGTAATGAGTGTTGGTCACTGATGCCGAGTCATGTTGTTGTACATGTGCCCTTGTACTGTATAAAACCAACTATTTCAGACCAGGAATCACCGAAAAAACTCCCCTCAACTTGGAAAGTAAGGGAGATATTTCATGCCTGCTCACACTAACAGGAAATAACATACCAGTTCCCTAATTTTGCGGATTATACTTGGTTAAATCTTCATATTTCTGCTCTGAGATAATAAGTACATCATACTGAGTATGATAGAATTGGACATTTCAGGTGAAAGATAATCAACGCTTATTAAAGCCTCATGCATCACAAGCATCTTATTTCTTTTCTCTCAGTACATATGGAACAAAGCAAACATTTATTCCTTGTCCCTATTTAATTTGCTGATTTACACTTCAATAACTCGCCATAATCTAAATAATCTAATAATTACACTGTGATCAATCTTCCTGTGGTTGTAGTATATGCTATAAAATTATAACAGTGATGTAACCACATGATCGCTAATGGGGAAGCACAAAGCCAATGAAAGCCCATGTGCTCAGGTGATGAACTCAAATTTGGCACAACTCAATTTTTCTCAGCATTTGATTACAACCTAAACATACCTTACCTATTATTCAGTTAAATCTACAGTTGACTACTACAGAAATCTACAAATCAACTGTTTGCTTTACTTTTTTGGGAAAATAAGTACACCCTGTATCTATGATCACTAAAAATAAGCTGGGAAATGTGGTGCAATACCAATTTTCAGGTTTTTTGAGGACTGTTTTGTTTTGTTGTATGCCAGCTCACTCTTTGATAGTGATTTTTGTTTATGTATCACTGTTTAGCAGCTGCAATCTAATGATTATTTCAATTTTACAAACAATATGATTGTACAGATTTAAATCTTGTCCTTTTTTTGGTTTCATCTCCGTCTACAACCACCTCTGCTCCTGCTTCAAATATTACACACCACAATGTGGTGTGTGTGTGTCTTCACTGTCCTCAACCAGTCCCTGCCTATCAAAACTCTGTACAACTAGTCCATCTTTTCTGAGTGAAATGAGGAGGTTTGGTTTCTCTGAAGGGTAATAACATGTGACACCTGCAATTAAAGCACAAGGTAACAAAAGCACTTCTAGAATATATTCATCTCCATTTTACAGGACTGTGCATGAACTTTAAGCTCAAATTGCTGTTGATAAGAATCAGTTTATCGTGATATATATATTAATATTGGCATGTGATAAAAATTCTCCATGGTGAGGTGAGGTCACCTGCCTGTCTCTTTTCTGCTAATCTGCTATGAAATGTGCTCGTTCTCCTGAAAGAGGTCTGGGAGTGAGGAACGTGATGGGCTCAAAGTAAACGGGGTCAGGGAGTACTTCCTGTGTCGTGCCCAAAGCTTGCTTCCTTTCCTCTCTAACAGGAGCGCATAAGAACAATGGAGACCTGACGCACTTAAAGAGAAGAAGGAAAACTATTCTTACCGCACCAAAGAACCTCGAGTGAACATGCTGAAATATGGGGTTTTAGTGCAAAATAAACAAAAATTTTTAATACAGACATAAATAATTACCCTGTGGAATTTCTGATACTGTTACTGATTACTGTGTTTAACATAAGGGTTTACACCACACTGCTGTCGAGTTCTGCTCAGAAGGTGTTTTTATTGTCTATAACGACAGCTGAAACATTAGTACAGGTCAATTTAAGTGAACTCGCTCTAATACACCATCGTTTCCATAGTAATGGCTCACTCCACTGATTACTGAATACTGATTAAAATATAATAATAATAATCATCATAATCATCATAATGGAATCAGCTGCTATAACTTAAAGTAAAAACCGGATTTAACTTATTTCACAGTAAGTGTGACTAAAAGGATAGAAACTATGATCTGACATCACACTGCTGTGGTTTAAGAGGAATAAAACACTCAGTTATTAGCTGTTTAAAGAAAATAATCAGCTTCAGTGTGCTACAGGAACTTTGTTTCTTCTTCACACCAGGCTGTTGATTGTTTTCCCGTAGCGGCATGACACTGAGAGTGTGTGTGTGTGCGTGCGCGCCATGTACTGTAAGCACAGGTTGTGTGTGGCGCAAGGTCTGTAAGTGAAGACTGGTGTTTATTGTTATTTGTGTAACTCAGGCTGATGGGAAGGCCAGGGAAAACATCACCAGCGCAGGCACGCAAACGCCGTCGACCGTGAACACCTGGAAGAAAGATTCATACGTGAATAACTCCGGAAACCGCCACGGCTTGTTGCGGGTTGTTGTGCGTGTGTATTGTGTGATTGTTTACCTTGCTCCTGCAGCAGCGCTTACTCAAGCCAAACACTTGATTGAGTTCTCCGCTGCTCCTTTCCTGCCATTCTCCACAGACACAGCTTTGCACGCTGATCTGATAGCACACGTAGCGCTCGGCTCTCATGCTAAACGGCTGCGTTGTCCTACAGCTCTCGGCTAGCGCAGGGTCCCAGTGTCTTAACCTCTACAGAGAGAAAGAGAGAGAGAAAAGAAAGAGTAACTACTATTTTATAGTCCACATACATCCCCATAAAACATCAAAAAGAGCTGGAATTCGTTTAATTCTGGCTGATGTACACAACAGCGCCTTTATTCCTGGATGGCGAAACGCTGTGTGTGTTTGTGAGTAATGGCGTGCGTGTCTGGGCTATGGAGGGTCGTAGAAGATAATGTCACTGAGTCGTTCAGATGGACACGGTGATAAGGAATTCTCCATCCAAAAATGTCACATGATCACCAGCCTATGCCATCCCCGCCCCCTTTCACAAGTCAACTCCATCCATTAAAACCACGTTTACTGTTAATAACAAGCTGCTACCGTAGAGCCAGACACGCCCCTCCAGAAGCGGGGCATACACACTCATGAGCGTGATCACACAAGACTAGTACAGGATGAGTCGCCAAAAAGTTTTCCCCAAAAAAATTAAAAACCACAAAGGAATTTTTTATTTTTTTAGATATGATGTCATACTGGAGTTTATGACTCTACATGATGGGAACAAAAACGATCTGAGGCACCGCATTTCATGTAAGGGGAACTTTGTATGCTGTATTCTGCCAGAGTTAGTAGATATGATAGTGTACAGTGTAGAACACACTCTCACCTCCATGGAGAACGCAAACGCTTCAGATTCTCCAACTCTGGAAGCTTTGAGCAGGAAGTAAAAGCCGTAGAGAGCGACAGTGTGAGTGCAGTGTTCCTGTACAACACACACACACAGATGTTCCTATTAACAAATTTTGTTTTCTAGACAAAAGCCAGTTCTAGAACCTATAATGATTGATTTGCCTTTTTCTTCCAAACAGTGTAGTTTCACTACCAGGTAATAATTCTACAATGCCTGTTTAAGCTAAAAAACTATTTAGATGAGTTGTGGAATGAGGGGAATGCTGCACCCCGGTCACGGACATTCCGAAACGGACGGCCTGCCTGGGAAAGTCGGTGATGTGCATGTTGCCTCCGCTGTGGATCTGCGGACGAGCAGAAAAGCTGAGAGTAAAACCAGATGAAACTACGATCACAGTCTTGACGGTTCATGTGTTCAACGCTTGGCGTGTTTCGGGAATATTATTTAAGCAAAAGTGTAAATTTCACTTTGATTAGATGAATGAGAAACACGTTAACAATGAATCAGATGAGGAAAGCTAGAGTAATCTGGTCATGTGGGTAAGTCGCGTTAGTTTTGTGTTGGTTAGAGACTCACGGAGTAGACGAGGCTGGAGAAAGTGAAGTGGAGCCAGGAGTGAGGAAATACATTGATCTTCTGCACCTCCTCCATGTGCTGTCCTGAGAGACAGGAAGACAAAATAATGTTATGTGAGCCTGATGCTAATGAGTAATTAACAGCACTCAGAGATCAGAGTACAGGGTTAAGAAATATTCTAAAGTTATGTGATGGTTACACACAAGGGGGCGGAGTTCATCTGTCACAGAAACTCTTTTTAAAGTTTTTTTTTTTATTTGTTGGCTGTAAGTAAGTACACTCCTAAACACTATTGAAAGACAAAATAAAACTTAACTGTCACTCAAATAATTAATTTGAAACATCAGCACTTTACAGGGCTCGATATTTCAGGACTGGAGTTTCCTACAGTCTACCTGAGCCTCCAATAATGAACTGGAATCCATATGAACTTCTCCACATCTCCTGTTATACTGAACTTCCAGCCTCCTAACACACAGTATGAGTGCAGATCAATCCCTGCTATCTGTTATCACCCAGATGAGGATGGGTTCCCTGTTGTGTCCGGTTCCTCTCAAGGTTTCTTCCCATTTCCATCTCAGGGACAATCTGATCATTCTGATTCATTCATAAACATTTCTATAATTTTCTTTTGATCCTGTAAAGCTGCTTTGGGACAATGACCATTGTTAAAGCGCTATACGAATAAAATTGAATTGAATTAAAAGTAGTGCACTGCAAAAACATCTTATAAAAAGGAACTCTCTTAAATAAAGTTTTAAAATAAAATACGTGGCTTTTCCTGTCTACAAAATTCAAATAAAGTTGATATAAGATTATTTATCCTATTTCTAAACATTGTCATAATTTCATGTTCGATATACTGTAGTCTTGTTCTATTAATCAGATCTTGAGATATGATGAAATATTCATACATATAGTTTAAAATCTTATACTGGGTTTATTGCAGTCATTAAAATGTCGCACTCATTAAATCGAACGATCCTGAACGAGATATTTTTCATAAGAGGATGGTTCTTGTATTTTCTCATTAAGGTCGTGAGCCTTAATGACCTTAATGAGGGTACACAAGAACCAGGTTCTTAAACTGTGGTCTGAGAGGTTTATCAAGAATGTTCCTCACTGTTGTACTGGCTCTTTTTAAATCACATGACAGTGATGGAGATTCTAATCACCCAGCATAAATGTTGTTATGGTTAGAATTTAGTTGCTATAAGTCTAACTGACTGCTCACTAAAGATCTAAAACTCAAAAAAGAACCAAAAAAAAAACCCTAATTATAATTCTTTAGGTGTAACATGAGCGTATTGGGATTAATAATGACACATAGCGTGGATCTGCAGCGTGGCGTGTATTTCAAACACTTGTGTGAGATCCGAGACTTACGCTCTGTGATACCATGCAGCCGAAGAGCCTGGAAGAGAGGAGCGTACTTTTGGCCTAAAGGCTGCTCCAGAAAAATCCCAGAAGCCCTGAGAGAGAGAGAGAGAGAGAAACTACTCTTTAAATACTTTCATAAGACCTTTTAAAGAATTTCCTGAAACTACTACAGTAACACTGAGGAACACTGGGTGAAATAAGTGAGACAGGAAATAGAACACTGTGTGTGTGGTGCTGTAACAGTAAAATAATCAACTTAAGTGTGGAGTGATGATGAAGTTACTGTCACCACCCCGGAGGTAAATGTTTTCCTGACGGTATGTGTGTATGCTAAGTGTGTGTATGTGTGTGTGTGTGTGCCTGCTGTAGAAGCCGATGATGGTCCTGTGTGAGGGCAGGGAGTGTTCTCGGGTGTTTAACTGCAGGTAGATCCAGTACAGCACAGTCCTGAGGAGCTCGTACTCGTTAATTGTAAACACTCTAGACACACACACACACACACACACACACACGCACACAATTAGTACTACGAAAGGTGTGAATGATCATTGAGTTGTATCTAAGGGCTTAGATGTGATGATGACCGGGGGCACTGAAGGGTTTTGAGCAGGAGGTCAAAGGTCAAGTCCCTGAGGTGGATGCGATGTGACAGCTCGGTTACCAGAGACAGCTCCAGCCATCGCTCACACGCCCGCTGGAGACCCGTGTGCTGGTACTGAAACACACAGACATGAGACTACGGTATGTATGAAAGAAACAATACTCTGTGTGTGTGTGTGTGTGTGTTTGTGTGGTGCTGTTAGAGGGAAATAATCAACACCAGTGTGGTGTGATGCAGCAGACTCACTGTCGCCACCCTGAGGCTGATGATTTTACATCACCACCTCTCTCTCTACCTCCTTTTACACTGGTTGTTTATTGACTGGAGAACAACACATGGGTGTGTGCACACATTTATAGATCTTTATGTTGGATTATGGGAATAAAAGTTATTTTTGTGGAACTATTTTAAATTTAGAGCTGATTGGATCAGAGCAGACCTGACTCTGACCCTGGAACCACTCTGAGGTTACTGCACCCCCTGCTGGCCAGCCACACACTTTACATATCATCATTACACGCTAAGATATTCGGTACAAGCAACAACAAATAAGGGTTAAGCTATATGATTTGAATAATAATTAAATAACCTAAATGACCATCTGTTCCATCTCTCTCACCTTAAAGGAAACTCGATGAAAGTCACACACTGTCGAAAAACTGATGCTGGAGATCATCTCCATTAGACACCTGCCAATAAAAAGTCATCTCTCAATCAAAACCCGCCTGTAACGAGTGTCTGGCTTGTGATTACTGAAAGATAAAAGTGCTTAAAATATCATTACAAAGTGAATAAATAAAAAAGACAACCATATGGTACAATACCTTTACAGTTCACAGTAATGAGATTCTAACTTCTCTAATTATAGATCATATGATTATAATCAAATCATTTTTTTCACTTCCTTTCTGTCCTTTTCTAAATTAATAGAGCAGTAATTTATAAATTTATAAATTTATATTTTCTTAATCTGTGTAAGTGAATAATTATTTGTATTTTTATTTGTTTATCACATTTTGAGTATTGAGTACACACATTGATTCCTGGGTGTCCACCTAGAGAAGGACCTCAGCTGGTCCCTCAACACCAGCTCCCTACACAAGAAAGCCCAACAGCGTCTCTTCTTTCTGAGAAGACTGAGAAAGGCCCAGCTTCCACCACCGATCCTGACCACCTTCTATAGAGGAACTATCGAGAGCATTCTGAGCGGCTGCATCACTGTCTGGTTTGGGAATTGTGCCATATCGGATCGCAAAACCCTACAGCGGATAGTGAGGACAGCGGAGAAGATCATCGGGGTCTCTCTCCCCTCTATTGAAGACATCTACACCACACGCTGCATCCGCAAAGCCCCCAGCATTGTGGCTGATCGGACACACCCCTCTCACACACGCTTCACTGTTTATCTCTTTAGCACAATGATCATTACTGGACTAATTTTTGCACTAATTCCTCAATTCTTGCTGCTGTTTTTAAGAAATGTTTATGTTTACCCACTACCTCAACACCATATTTTATGTTCTGTTATGTCGTGGTTGCGCACTGTCACTTTGTTGTTGCTCTTGTTTGCACATTTGCACGTGCACTTTATGTTGTCTATAAAAATAGTTATACTTAGCTAGTTAGTTTTTGTTAATTTATGTTGTAATTTATGTTAGGTCTCTCTGTCCTGTCTCTGCTAGCCAGTTAACTAGGCCTCTTGGTTAGCTAGTTTAGTGTCTCTGTTAATTTATGTTGTAAATTGATGTTGCATGTACCACCTTGGTCCTGGAGGAACGTTGTTTCGTTTCACTGTGTACTAACTGTATATGGTTGTAATGACAATAAAGCCTACTTGAACTTGAACTTAAGTATTTTTCTTCTTCATGTGTATAAATCACCATAAACCTCTCCTCAGTCTGATGTGCTGAGAGTTTTATGCTTAACTTTATTTAAATATAAACTCAGTCCAGGTCCAGTGCAGCTAGAAATCATTCTGTCCATCATCAATATGCTGTCTGTACGTCCATTTTTTCATCCTTCTGTCCATTTGACTGTGTGTGTGTGTGTGTGTGTGTGTGATATAACAGTATTATTTAAAGCAGGGCGTGGCTCAGTGTTCTTCACCATTAGCTCACATCTTTAACACTCGCTTCATGTTCATGGATGTGAGAGTAAAATCCCCTGACCACCTACCATGCAGTGTGTGTGTGTGTGTGTGTGTGTGTGTCATGTGTAGGTGGAGTCAATAAAACAGATGGAACATGGGTGTCAGTCTTTACCTCACTTCACTCAATGTCAGATTATTTCACATGAAAAGTATGTGACATCGACTCGGTCAGGATCTAAATGTACTGCAAATACTCTCCACCCTCACACACACACACACACACACACACACACACACACTTAAAAATAATACTGTACATTCTTTTGCAGTTTTACACAACCACTTTTCATTTTATTTGACGGTTTAAATCCACTTGGATGAAAGTTAAATATCACTGGATAAATTTACAAATGAATAATTCTGTTCAAAGCCCTGTGGAAATCTTAACCCCCGCAGGGTAACATCGAGGGGGGCGTCTGACAGGAAGACATATAAAAAGCCAGAAGCTGCACCTGTGGAGGCGAACCCTCTCGACTCAGCTCTGCTCTAGCGCTATTAATAAATCAGGTAGGTTCATTCAGACTACTGAAGTTTGAAGCACCTGGAAGCTGTCTGGCTCCAATGGTTCCTCTTTCTATACGAAAAGAACTTTATTTAATATATATTTCTGTAACATTCCTGTCCTTCCTGCTCGCACCAAACTCTGGGATCACAAACACCTTAACTGCTGTGAATGATGTACTTTGGAGGTATGAGATTACTGAGGTGTGCAGGTGTGCAGGGCTTAATCTGTGAGTTTATGCTGTAAATAAACACAACTCTGACCTGTGTTTGAGCCGTGGGAGACGCAGCAGAGTGGCGGTAGAAAGCACGGCCTCACACCACTGATCAGGACACTCATCACTCCTGTACAGAGATCTCAGGGCAAAGGAGAGAGCTGAGAGGGGGAGGGGGGAGACAGGGAGAGGGGGTAGACGGGGAGAGGGGGGAGAGAGAGAGAGAGGGAGAGTGCATTTAAAATCCTTCCATAAAGATGATTTCTCAGTGTTGTTGCTGATCTGGTCACTTTTGCTTGAGCCTCTCACATAACGCGTCACTGAATAATGAACAGTAACTAAACACACACATCACACTGGTATAATTATTGATAACTGAAGCTTTACAATCAGATATTTTGGGATTTAAAAAAAACTAATAAAAATGCTCTGTGTGTGAGTGTGTTGAGTGTTTGTTCCGCTGTCCTGTGTGCGAGCTCAGGTATGATACAGAAGGTCGGCAGCGTTTTCCCCCGAGTGTGTGATGCACCTCGCTGGCGGAAGCACATGTTAATAAATGAAGAGAGGGCTTTAAACCCTCCCATGTTATTCCACATGTACACACACACACACACATACACACACTTTTACTGTGTGAGATTTACACTCTTTAGTGATGGAGGGCTCGTTTATGTTCAGCCGGATCAGGATGGGACGTGTGAGGCTGCCTCGACTCTTCCCCATTTCTCCATCATGTCTCAGTTTTGTCGCCCTGCCTCCTCGCCACACACACCTTTCTCTAACACTGCTCTCTGCAAGAACACACACACACACACACACAAAATAATTAAAACAAAACGACAACAATTTATAACACCAGATTGAGGCTGTATTTCCTTCCAATGTTTTTTTTATTTTTTATTATCGCTCGTCACCTTGATATCCCTGAGCTCACAGCGTACTGAGGACAACACAGACAGGAAAAATGAAGCATTCTGATCAATAATGAAAATTAAGCATTCCTGAACCAAGTCCTGTTTCTCACCAGCTACTAGCCAATAAACTGTGTTATCACACACTAGGCGGCATATTTGGTGCAGTGAAATGTCAATTCATGTTGTGTTTATTCCAAAAACTAAAAAACAAACAAGAAAAAAAGCTCTATCTTCTGTTTATTTTGGACAATATTTGTTTAGATTATGGATTTTTACTGTTTTTTTTCCTTCTAAAGGCCTATTTATAAAAAGAAAATGACCGAGTGAATAATTCAGGTCGATTCTGTTTCACTAGTAATGTATGAAACATCAGCTGCGCTACATCTAGGGGCGTGTCCCTCTGTGTGATCACGTGACTACCATGGCAGTTCCTGATTGGCTGTATGAACCTACGCTCTTGGAGAGAAGGAATTTAATCCTACTGTAGACTAATTGCCTGCTTTTTCACACAGTTCAGTGTTTTTATTATGACCTGCAGGTGGTGCTGTTGAACTCGCTAACACAGAGCTCTACACTGGTGTCACGTTTATTATAAAATAATCTGGATGACTGAAAAAAAAAAGAGATCTCAGCTGTTCCTGGAAATGAGGTTTATAATGTGAATAGCTTCACACACACACATCCACCCACAGACACACACACACACACACACACACACACAGACGCACACACACACACAAACACAAACACAGAAGTAATCCAATGCAAATCCGTGCAGAAAGCGCATGAATTATTGTGGACGCGGAGTGCTCAGGGGAGCTCATTTTCTGTGAAAAAACACAAAGTTATGCGTGAAGCTCCTTCTGTGAGATTCAGAAGACTAATCCTGAAAATTAAATTCGCCAAAAAAATCAGGCTTATCTGCAAATAAAGGCCCGGAGGCTGGCTGCGATTCAGGTGATAAATAATATCAGCATTACTGAATGATCCTTACTGAATAATGAGCTTTGTTCCTCCTCTCACACACACACACACACTGTGCTACACCGACCCTGTCAAACATCTCTGTGTGTGTATGTGTGTGTGTGTCTGAGGTAAAACAGTGTGGTGTTGGTATTCATGCCGTCACCGGTTCTTTCCTGGAGCAGTGTGTGTCTTTGCTTCTTGGACTTCCTGTAGAGCTCGGTTAGGGTCCCGGACTCACACAGGTAGGGACAGTGCAGCTCCCAGATGCTGCCGAGACACTCCAGCACTGCGTCTGGAAAAGGCAAACACACACACACGTTAAAAACACCTGCATTAAACCCTGATGTAGAAGAAAGCAGAAGCTCTGCCAATGTAGGGACACACCGAGTGGACTCGTTACCTGGCTGGGCGTTCTCAACCACCTGCTGAGACACCATGTAGAACAGGTGTTCAGGATTTGCAGATGTGCCTGACAGCTGGATGTTCTGTGACATACTGCAGAGAAAGTTGAAGTTAAATACACTCACAGGTGTGAAACTTAAACAGACTCAGTCTGAGTGTGTTTAAGATTCTGAAAGGATTTGGAACCTTCTGATAAATATCTCACTGCACGTTGATTCAGAAGTGAGCAGTTACACTCTGACTCTGGCTCTCTGAATCTTTACAAACACACACACAGTAAAAAATGACTGTGTGCACGAAGTAGAAGATATATAGTTCCTGCTTTCACACACACACACACTCCAAACAGTACACACACTCCGAACACTTACAGTACACACACCATAGTAAATCAACACACTAATAGTGTGTATGTGAGTTTCTTTCAGGAGAAATAAACCTAAAGATGACAACAAGGTGATATTGTTCATCTATTCATTTCAGTACTGAATATTTTTGTGCATACTGTAAATGCGTCCTAATAAACGTTTATCATCAGTGGAGCATCTGTTGTTCTTTTCTCTCTGAATTTTAGATAAAAAAAAAAAATTTAAGTTATTATTGCTAACTTCTTGAAAGAGAAGTAAAATAGAGGCGTGTGAAGAGTGAAGGCATGTCTGCTTCTACATGAACAAAAAAAATTTTGTTTTGTTGACCTTCAATAAGATTCACTGTGACTATAAACAGATTAAAGTCTGTAATAAATAAATAAATACATTTTCATGTCTGATGATGTGCTGCAGGGTTTCTAGACCCTCCTGCTCTCTTTTGTGTCCGTGTGATCTTCTGATGCCAGTACAGTTGGCACTTGATTCGTCCAACCCCTACTTCTACACCTCCCTCTGTACACTCTGCCCCCCTGCCGTGTGCAGAGACACGCCAAATTAAAGACGATCCTCGTCCAGAACGATAGCATGTGGCCTCGTACGCGTGAAATCTGCCCCATGAGAGCAGGAGCTGTTTCTGGGCTAAACGGGAGGTGCGGCCCGCCGGGCATCGTACCAGAGTGCGGCGGGCGGGGGGTCCTGGAGAGGGGGCGGCTTCTGGCTGGAGTAGGCGTCCTGCTGCTGCTGGAGTGTGTCCGCTGGAACACAAACATACATGTAAAAGAAACTGCTCTGTGTGTGTGTGTGTGTACATGTGTGTCAAAGAGGTAGATTTCATTCACACACTGCATGTTCTCATTAAGCATCCTGAGAGCTGAGATGTGATCCTGTACACGCAACTGCATAAACAGTTAAAAGCTTCAAAAATGTGCCATGCCACGCCCCTGCCACCTGCCAAATCTAAACACACCTGTCTCCAGCTAAGCTCCGAGAACAGTAAGGAGTTTTAAGGAGAGTAAATCAGAATTAATCAGCTGTGGAGGATCTCTCAGCACTGGCTTCAACCTTCACCCACGCCTTTTCACTTTAACCTTTTAATCCTAGATGACGAGGCACAGCAGCTCTGTGTTTGGAGTTATGGTGACCGTGGTTACGTTGAGGTCGAGCGATGGTGACGGAGAGCCTGAGCGAGATGTCTAAGTCTGTCAGACTGAGAGATAACATGACATTACAGAGCTTTAATGGTGAAGAAAGAATGTGTCATTTCAGCAAAGGTAAACTCTCACACAAGCTCCTCCCCTTTTACAGGTGTCAACTCCACCCATTTATTCTTATTTTTAAAAAGGAACATTGTGTGTGAAGATGACTTAAACCATGAGCCATGTTTACTACTAATGAGTCGTTACTGCAGAGCAAGATACACCCACAGGGGGCGGGGGAATATACCTATTAATTGAAAGAATACATGTTAGAGTTATTAATAATTTAAATGTTATTTTCCCCAAAAGTGAAGAAGGATGAGATGTTTATAGGGTGTATATTTCTCTCTGTACACAGCGTGATGTTAGTGTGTTCGATGGTAAATACCTCCATGTTCATATTACTACAGTGCTGTCACTGACATTACCCAATATCTCACACACACACACACACACACACACACACACACACGCTCTGTATATTTTTGTGTCCATGCTGGACTTAGAGGTTTGCCCACCCCCCTTCACAGCCGTCAGCTAAACCCTGGCACTGGGATCAAAGCCATATTGTCTTCTTCTTTTCTGTCTCTGTGCGATTATTTGCATTTTTTTCTTCCTTTTTTTTTTTTTTTAAATATAAACTCCCGTGCCAGCTTTCCAGAAGCCCGGGTCGGAGCTGATGCCAGCTCCATGGCACCGTGTTGGCAGAGCTGCTTCACGCACACAGAGTGGGGTCTGGGCTCGCCCTCTGTGACATGGCACTGATACGGCACGGCCATCTGCCAAACCCCTCGCCCACAGAGAGACGCTGATGGTGCGTAACCGGCGGGGCTCAGGATCAACTCTCACTCTGTCAAGCAGCTTTCACACACACACACACACACACACACACACACACACACACACACACACACACACATACACACCATTTAATTCTACAGGAATTTCTCTCACCTCCATCAGCTTCATCATCAACAACATGGTAAGAACTCGCCGCTCGCTCTCCTGACTTCATGGATCGTTGAGGTGTGTGGATGTTGACCCCCGACCTCATCGCTCTCTCTACCTGCGCCTGTCCCAGGAGATCACCTGCTAGGGGCGGAGCCAACTTCCAGCGGTTTGTGTTCCCTGCCTGACTGCGCTCGCGTCCGGCTAAACCAAAACACAACTGCGATCACACACACACACACACACACACACACAGTGAGAGAGAATTAGGGGCTGCGCACTAAACACAAGACTTTATGCTGGATGAAAAGGTGTTTTTTTAAATTAGGTAAGTTGAACTGTGAGCAACTGTAACCAAAAATAAACAATTTCCCTTTGGGATATTAATTAATAAAGTTCTTTGAATCTTGAATCTTGAATATAATACAGGGGTCCTGTCATAGAAAACATTTGATTTAAGTGGGAAAATTGTGACAAGAATTATCAGTCACCTCCTGATACGATATTATCACAATACTTCAATATCCCGATTCTATATTACATTTTTCCTTAATTTTGTTAAGATTTTAAACCTTTTAAAAAGTTTAATGAGTAATTAAATGTAGCTGTTTCCTTATAACATTAGTTTTTTAACTTAAATTCCCAGCGCAGCATTTAAACACTACAAACTAACTACAAATACAAGAGTTTAACATTTAACTTTAAATTAAATTAAATACAAAGCTTCAGCGTTCTAAGCAGCGCGTATCTCTTCATCATTATTATTAATAAACAAGAAAGTTCTGAGAGCACCACCAGGGTACGATTTGCAGAGGGGATGGTTTTGTAAAAATTTGTCTTAAACTTTGTCACAAAAAATAAACATTTGTCATAAAAATTAAATATTTAAACTCTCTTTATATATAAACTAATAGCCAATCAAACCTCAATATTGTAACGCACTGCTCACGAGCTCACGCACGTTTGCGTCATATTTTGCGCTGTTCGCGTCATCGCAACGACCAAGAGAACATTTCAAGCACAGTTTTTGACTTTTTTTAAGGAATAGAACTGAAGGTATGATACATAAACACGAAACCTTTCAGCGGAGACATGATGAACACAAAGCATTTAGTTTAACACTGGAGTTTCCGACATGATTATAAAAAACTAATTTTTTACCCATTTGTGTAATTTCATTTTCATTTTAAAGAAGAGGTTTTGTTTTTTCATTACACTTCATTAGACCTTTTGGTACAAAAGGGTCAAAAATAGTTTTTTAAATGCCATAATAATAATTAGATTATTTGTGTGCGTGTGTGTGTGTGTGTGTGTGTGTGAGAGAGAGAGAGATAGAGATAGAGAATAATTGGTGTGTAGTCATACGAAACTACAGTACTATTAAATTTAATTACTGTTTATGTATATTTTTATTCTACTCTTATAATCCTCCCCAGATAAAAGCCATGGAAAGGATCAAATGATAGTTTGACAATGGCATGTGTTTTGTTTTGATAGCTCCAAGTTGATTTAATTAAGCTTACATTTTGTTAATAAAGCTGTACTATTTTGCAATAATTTACCCCCCCACACAATTTTTTTTTTTACAATTCGACCACTGAGCGCCACCTGTAGGATTATAAAGAAACAGTGTTGTTTTACCACCTTAAATGCCTCCAAAATCTCAAAACACAACTTGACAGTAAGCACAAGGGTTAAATGGCTGTGAGCGCGTTTAAAGATGTTAAAGGTGAAAAAACTAAAGATGTATTTGGATATTATATGGTTTTGTTGTGTACAAATGGAACAGATGAAATGCTTTTTGGAAAAATTAAAAATACTTTTTTGTTTAGATATGTGTATAACATGCAGAATTCTACACAAGCACAAGTAAAGTGAAACCTCGGATTGCGAGTAACGCGGTTTGCGAGTGTTCCGCAAGATGAGCAAAGATTTTTAAAATAAATTTAGACTTGGAAAATGAGCAAGTCTTGGTTTACGAGTACCGAATATCACGTATCATGCATGCACTTTTTGTTTTGATGCCGAAATCACATCTGTGCCAACGTTTTTCTCTCTTTTTACCAATTGTGGGTAATCGTCTCCCCTGCTGGATCTTAGTGAGCATTTCTCACTGGTATAATTAACATCCATGCACGCGTGTGCTGTTTACTATAACACTGTGACCACATGTGTATGCGTAAAACATATTTTATGTTTTGTTTGTATGTGTGTACAGCGTGTGTGTACTGTTTATTATAACACGTGTGTGTGCGTGTAAAGCAAAAACAAGTGTCATTAGAGAGGTTAAAGATCCGTTTTCTCTCTCCCTCTCAGTGTCAGCCTGCACTGAATCTGTTAATGTGTGCGCACACGTCATTGGACAGTGTCCCTTTCCTCCTCTGCTTGCCTTCACACACACACACACACACACACACACACACAAACAGAAACACTGCTCTATCGCGATTCTTTTTATAGGTAAATTGAAGGTTAATTTGTTTTATTTCTACTTTACAGCAGTGATTCTGTTAGTGTGTGTGAGTACTAGAGTGTCAGAGATGTTTCTTGTTAATTTTCCAGATAAGGCAGTGTTTCCGTTAGTTTGTATGTGTGTGTAAAAGTTGTCTCACACTGTAGTCCAGGGTTAGTCCTAACTAGGGATGCACCGAAATGAAAATTCTGGGCCGAAAACGAAACCGAAATTTTTGGATGCACTTGGCCGAAAACCGATACCGAAACCGAAAATGGCTTCATTAAAAAACATGTTTAAAATATTTTCTTTTTGTTTGTATTAAAAAACGTTGCACATTGCAACTTTGCTGTCCTCATCTGAAACTTTGAAGTGCTTCCAAACCGCCGACATACTCCGTGTTTGATGCGTAATGACAGCGCGAACGAGGCGGGAGGATGGGAGAGGCGTGGCGACAATTTCGGCTTTTATTTTCGGCGCTTTCTTACGTTTCGGCCGAAACCGATAATGCTATTTCGGCCGAAAATTTTCGGCGGCCGAAATTTCGGTGCATCCCTAGTCCTAACCCTAACCCTAACCCTAGGGTTTCTGATTTACATATTATAATGAGCCCGAGTCACATGACTGAGCACGTCAGTACCATCAGATTTTTGGGGAGAATTTGTCGTGTCCGAATTGTTTTTAGTAAATACGTATTTTAAAAATAATTAAGTCATTCAAATGATAATTCTAATAAATATATTTTTAAGGGAAAATGTAATATTTAACAGCTTTAATGAAATCTTTCTTTTTACTTCCTGATGAATTTATAAACTCTAAACCTTGTGAGTGAAATACGGAGGAATAGTTCAGGACTCACGCGCGCTCTGCTGTGGCAGTTAGCATTTAGCATCTCAGTTCTGTCAGGTTACTAAACTCTAAAACAACTTAAAGCAGGAAAATGAGTCTCTCCCCGCTGAGACCTCTGTCAGAGAGAGGAGAGTGTAAACACCGGGAACAGCACATACACTTTATAAATAATAAAAACCTATTTTTTTTAAATAATAAAACAATAAACGAACACCTGTGAACTCTCAGCGCTGAGGCGGGCAGACCGACAGCGCGAGCCCGGGTAACCATGGCAACAAGCATGGAAACATCCCGGAAGTTAATTCTTCCATCTGAAACCTTTCAGTCATAGTTCTAACAAAAGTCACATTTATAATGTAATTCTGAATAAATAAGGTGCGCGAAATTGTATAACTTAATTTAGATCAGTGTCCATGCCTGGTTATTCCCGTTCCACGCATTTATAACGTGTTATAATAAATCCTCGAGCAAATTTATGCAGTTAAAAAACTACACATCCCATAACCCCCCGCGTTCTCTCGCCTAGCCAGCTAGCATGCTCGAGCGGCTAAGCCTCGCCAAGTAATAACCGCTTTTTCCGCTATTGTGCTATTGTTTAACTTTTATATATTTAATAAGTAGTGGTAATATTAGCAGTAGTAATATTTTCCGGACCATATCGTTTTTCTTGTTTGGCTAACTAGCAAATGGCGCGTATATTCAGAATACCCGGATGACAGGGTGGCGTTTGATTGGGCGCGTGGACTAGCGATCACGTGGTGATTATCATAAAAATAAAAGTCTTAGGAAGACATTTACATTGTTGACAGTTTAAGAGTTTGTAGAAAGTTAAAATGTTAAATCTAATAATAATAATCTGATCTTTAATGTAATCAGTGATATGATTATTATTATTATTATTATTATTTGGGGTTGAAGCCCATGTCCATGTCTGTGTGTCTCTCTGTACAGCAGAACTCTCTGTCTAACTTATTAATACAAAGAAATCCCATTCTGTAAGGTTGAGTATCTTACGCCTTGTTTACACTAAGTTGTCCTTCTTTGGTGGTCAGACAAATACACTCCCTGTTCGGTAATCGGAGAGTGAATCACAGATGAGAAATGGAAAAAGCAGATAAAAGGATAAAGATGAAGTTTTGTCTTAAAACCACTCCAGCGTGTTAAAATTCACTTATACCACTTCAGTGCTGTTATTTCAGCCAAAGTGAAAATATGAACTAATCCCAGTCAAAATATTTACTTTATCTTTTCTAATTAATATCTATTGGTGCAGGTGTTTGTTTACATTGAGACAGGAGCGCATTAGTAGATTATTTTACAGTAGATTATTAAATCCCACACATAACTGTTCATAACATCACTTTTACTCCACATTTAGATTTCACTGATGGTGCAGATTAAACTTTAGGCAGAGATCTAAGGAGCGGTCAATTTAAGACACGCCCACAATTTAACACATGCACAGCACTCTGACAAAACTTGTAGTTTATAATTTGGCACATAACTGCTCATAACTTCACTTCTACGCAACATTTTGATTGAATTTTTGCCACAAGTTTAACTGGCAAATGGTTTCATTAAATTCTGTCCAGCCAGTTTTGCATGATCCTTGACAAAATCTGGCTGAACAGACATAAAAAAACAAACAGACAGACAAACTTACCATCATCCAGACAGAAAGACGTAAATATATCATTGAAAGTGTGAGTTCTGGCCAATGTACAGACAAAATATTTCTTTTATTTATATTGATGTCAACTCACTGAAACTGATACCATGATTGTTTAACTAATAATGTAGTGAAATTAGACATATCAACATAGACATCATATTTAAATTGGAAAGTAACTCCCTTATTCAAAACTGCTGTTCCAAAATACATTTAATGATAAGAAAGCGATTAATTAATTTGAGGCGACACTATTTAAAATGCCACATATTTATAAACCTTAGAAAGGTGTAAGGGAATATTCTACACACTCTGTATGGACTACACTTCCCAGGGTATAACGGACACGACGTTACGTGTTCCTCGCGTGCGCTACGTTCCGGCTCAATTGGCACTTCATGCAGGCAATCAAACCGTTGGCGTATCAATCCTCGCCTCGTGATTGGATAGATTTGAGTGTCGTGCGTGATGACGTCTGACGTTGCTAGCGAAAGAGCAGAAGGAGGGAGGCACTCGAATGGAGGCCGTCGGTTTTGGAGAATCAGTTCAATCGCCTGAGAGAGCTGCGATAAAACCCTGCTAGAGTAGGTTTTACTCCTTCGGTATTTGCCCCGGATCGCCGCTGTAGCTCTCGCTGCCTCGCTGTTCCGCTCCCGCGAGCGCGCTGTCGGTTTATTCCGCGGAGCAGGTTCCTGTTGTTTATATTGTACACAGCCCGGAGCAGGAGGCCCGGCGCGCGCCTGACACTCGGGTAATGTAGCGCAGGCTAAAGCTAAGCTAAGCTAACGTCCCTGGGTTAGCGCGCGAGCGCCTCAGAAACTTTACCTCAGAAATCTGTTTATTTATTTACTTAGAGAGATATCACGCAGTGGGGGATGTTATAAAGTCTGTCTGAAGTAAACACTCTGCCTGGAATAAGTGTGTGTGGAGTTGTAACACGCAGCTAACTTTATTTAGCTAACTTCACACACACACAATTAGCCGAGGAGCTAGCAGGCTAATGAGTTAGCCGTTAGCATTTAGCTGTGTGTGTTACAGAAAAAAAACCCAGAATGCCGTCGACTTGTGTGTGTGTGTGTGTGTGTGTGTGAGCTATTCGTCAGACCTACGCCACAGAATTATCCCGCGAACGTAATAAAGCAGATTAATTTGTCCTGATTTCTCGTCTAAAAGCGAGCTGTGTGTGTCTGTGCCGTCAGTGTGTTACAGGAGTTTAACTAACACTAACTAGCTCGAGAATGCTAACGAGCTATAGCTAACACTACTGCTAATCAGCACTGGAGTTAGCCGAGACGTGTAGCATCGAGGTAGTTAGCTATTTTTTGATAGAAAGTGTAATAATATATTTTTTAAATATTATTTAGTGTGTTTTGGACCGGGATCAGACGTTAGCTGATTGCTTGTTAGCTAGCTAGCTAATCGGGGCTCAGAGCTAACTTTTTGTTGTTGTTGTTGTGAATCCAGATGTTGTCAGGTAGATGGTTGTTGTTTACATTTAGGCATTAATGCTGAGCTTTGTGTGTATCTGTGAGTTTTTGTCCTTTGCGCTCTTCAAGCCTCATCAGCTTCAGGCTGCTTCTGTGTGTTTATGTTGTCTTGTTTTTATTTCTCTCTCTGTCTCTGTAGAGAATATGAAACGCTCCTCACAATGACGTCTCGAATCGTGAAAACCTACAGCCGCAAGGCGGGCGACGGGACGTCCAAGTTCGACGAGGTTCTGTCCAACAAGCGCGCCACGCTCAGCACCAAATGGGGCGAGACCACGTACAAAGCCCAGTTGGGCTCCAAGAGACCCGGGATGAAGGCGGACAGACCCGACCGCACCAAGAAGCCCAAGATGGCGGAGGACGACGGCTCAGAGGACCCGTTCGGGTTCGACAGTGATGACGAGTCGAAGCCGGTGTCATCCCGTAACGCGTCCAAGTCGTCCCCATCCAAGGCGGGTTCTGTGGAAGCCGGGCTGACCCTGGAGCCCAACAGCAGAGTGAACCAGCCCGTCAGTGCAGAGGCGGCGGCACCCGGCCGGAACCCTACCCGCACTTTGTCCACCCTCGGTGCAGAGAAGAGCTCCGCTCGGGTACCAGAGGACTCAGGGAAGTTCTTTAGCAGCTCCATGTCAGGTATGGAGATCTTCCAGGTGGACCCATGGTTATTAACATTTATTAGTAACCTCTTCACGTGCATATGAGGTTCAGAGCTGCAGCAAGACCCTTGATAATTCACAGGCTATCGTGAGAACTCTGGAGGTGATTAGTTCTCGAGTTTGTTTCTTTCCTCGTGTGTCTCGGGACAGTCGCTGTTGGATAACAAGCAGCTTTCATTAATAAACCAAACCCCTTTTACACCATGACCCAGTTTCACAAACTCCTCAAACGTTAACGTAATGTCGATTCACGTGTCTCAGGTGTCAGGGTTTATATATAAGACCTGGATGATTATTTGTGACCTGGAGCTCATGATAAATAACTGCTCACACCAGATTTATCAACATGTGTGTGTTTGATCACAAACTCGTTCTGAGCCAGAGGGTTCTGAGCCAGTGTACATGATCTCTCCTGTCACCGCTCTGAGACATCGTTTATTCTGAGATTGATTTTATATCGTCAAGTAGCCGAGCTTCACGTCCCTGTGTACAGCATCATGACAGAATACCTCGGCACTTCATTATACAAACAAATGTGTCTGGTTGATGGAGTCGAGTGTCTTTTAGTAAAATCTGACTGTTTAAACAAGCGTACAATTTTAAAGATGGATGTCACAAGGAGCCATTATAAAGGAAGTAGGAAGGAAGGGAAAAAAACGGTGTTGTAAACATTTTGCATAGAACAAGTGGCTGTAAGGAGTAACAGTTATGCCTCTGTGTGTGTGTGTGTGTGTGTGTGTGAGAGAGATAGAAGGTGTAGGTATATCTGGCGTAGTTCAGATGCCCTGCGCTGTTTATAAGCACATCCTTAAGTCTTTTATAATATCAGAGCAGTTGACATCTGAGAAACAAGAGCTGCTCATGTTATAGCAGCGATAAACACTCGTCTCCTCAGCAGCCTCTTTCCCACAGGACATAAACCCGTGTCCTGAAAGCGTAGTTACAGCTTTACTCCCGACACCAGGGACTCCTCTGAGGAATAAATAAACTGGCACATTGATATAAATCTGCGCTATGATCAGAGCCGCTCTTAGAGAGAACTAATCAAAACCCTTCTGGTGTGATGATGCTGATTCTCCTTCAAACAGGAAGTAACAGATTGACATAACACTGCACACTCAGTAGACAGGAAGCTTTTGTATGTGTGTGTGTGTGTGTGCGTGCTCGCGCATCTGTGTGTGTTTCCTGACTGCTAGGCATGAGTGACAGGTGGCTCAGACCCAAACACATATATTCCCCCCCCCTTCCCCCTACCCAGAGGGAGTGTCAGCCTCGTCTCCGAGCGCTTAGTGACATTTCCCTGACAGGAAGTGGCATGCTTGGCAGCGTTACAGGGCTGCAGGTGACAGCGGGCTCAGACCCAGCGCGCCGGCTGTGTGTGATAAGAATGTCAGCGTTAATGAACCACTACAGTGAAACCTGATGGTTCTCTCGGAGCAGGAACCCCAGCAGCTGGTTGTCATGGCGTCGATCGTGATGCTCGGTAAGCAGGGAACCCGGTAGCAGTCGTGGACGTTGGTGTAGCTGTATGTTTGATATATGAAAACGTAATGCTATAGGTGATGGGTCTGGCTGTAAATTTGCTCGTCCAGGAGTTTGTGCTGCCCCCTTCAGGTTGGAGCTACTACCGACTCCAGTACATAGATGACATTTCTTGAATCCAAGCTGCGGGTTTCAAAGGAGTAAAGACAGAGTAATGGCCTTCTCTTTTACGTTTCCGCTCCACCTTGACTGGTGTTTCAGCCTGCCCTGTCTCCAGGGTGTGTGAGATCATTATCTGGGCGATGGAGTCGCCGATCAGTACAGTGTACTTCGCTGGAGTACAGTTTCCGAGCTCAGAGACACACAAGTGGTGTTGGAGTTAAAGAGGAGGATGTAAAGGCAGATTTGTTTCAGATGGGAGTTGAGATTGCATTCCAGCATTCGGTTTATAAGTGTGTGAGAATGTAAATCATATCTGTACGCTTGAATTTCTGCAGCCCTGCCTGGCTATCTACATCCTGGCTCAAGAGTGGCGGCTAATCGTCCCGGGCGGGTGACTGTTGTGTCAGGCATCACAGACTGTCTAATTGAGTGGCAAAAGGAGCTTTAAGATAATCACCTTGCACCTCTTTTTTTTTCAGTTTTGTTTTTGTGTTTGATGTGATCTTTAATGACCGGCAGTCTGACTTCAGAGCAGATCTGATCTCCTCGTGTCTGAACCTGTGGTGTTTATCAGGGACACTTCACTCACTGTACAGCAGTTTAGCCTCGAGTCTCTAAATCATTTTATTTACAGTTCATAATGCAATTAGTTACAGCTAATAACGGGTTACATCCTGACTTAAATGCAAACGTTCCTCATCTTGTTACTGCCGAAACCGTAACTGGCTTCTGGGATTTAAAGGCGCGATGTGTACGCACCGCCGCTACGCGCGTAACGTCCTTGTCCTTTTTTCATCCATATCTTTATATTTTTTGGGCAGTACACTAGCAGGAACGCGGATCAGGCTGCCTGTTGTGTGTCGTGATGAAGTTTGTGTGGATCGGCAGGCTGCGCTTTAGCATGAGTCAGACTGCCTCCTCTGCACCGCTCTGTTTTGACTCCCGGGGCAGTAATTGTTGTTTTGGTGCTAACCTCAGTTCAGCTACACTTAAGCGCTGACCTCCGAGGTGTATTATTCGGCTTTATTTTTTCAGCTTGGAAAGATTAGCAGTTGCTGCGCCCTCGGAGACGTTCCATCTGTTTTCAGGAGCGCCGTGATGACGGGTTTTGGCTGTCTGCATTTATCACCAACTTCATCATCTATCCTAAAAGCACTGTGTGTGTGTGTGTGTGTGTATGTGTGTGTGTTTATTTTTAGGTCAGAATAAACGTTTTTAATGGAGTGGCCGTGATATGATGTATATAAAATGTGTGTGTGCTTCTTTGTGATGAGTTGCATCACACATACAGGATTGTGTAAAAGTAATCTCTGCGTGTCTGTGTTTTCAGGCAAGACCCAGAGCTGGAACGACACGGAACGTCACAGCTACTCGTGGTATAAGATCGCTTCAGAGAGCGACCGCAGACCGCTAGCCCAGACCACCACCCTGAAGTGGGAAAAATCAGAAGACGAGGATTCGTTCGACGCGTGGGGCGCTATCGTTGGACTGGGCTCACGCTCCACATCGCCGTTCTCCGTCTCCAGAGACCCGACGTCCAGCAGCAGCCTTCTGACCAAACCCCCTCCCGAGGCCCGCGTCATCGAGGTCGGACAGGGAGACCTGGAGCTCCCGGTGGAGCCCTCGGAATCGGAAGACCACTCGCAGTCGCTGCTCAGGACCTCCAACTGCAGGACGTACTGCAGACCCAACAAAAACAAGCCATCCGCCCTCGGGGGCTCGTCCAACAGCGACGGCGCGGGGTCCGCGAAGGCCGGAGACGGTGAGGGCAAGAGGCGGGGCTGGATGAGGGACTACACAGTCCTGCATCCGTCCAGCATGTCCGCCTGCAACGTCACCATTCAGGACTCCATGGAGCGCGGGATGGAGGAGTACACGCCCAGCGCCCCGCCGGCTGATCCGGGAGAGACAGGACGGCTGAGGAAGAAAGTCGAGCCTGAGACCAAACCTGCCAGGTAACGCAGCAGCACAGTCTCCTTACATACAGCACCTTTAAATAAGTGACGTACTGTTCTCACTCCGAGGATGTTCACCCAGGGTCACTGTTCAGATGAGAGAGAAAAAAACATTGTTTTTCACTGTTTAACCAAAAAGGGTTGGGTACTGAAACCTGGTGCTAATATTGCCCCAGTGCCTATATAACCGGTTTGTACTAGAACCGAATCAGAGCGTAGATTTTGGTGCCTCACTCCGGTGCCACTGCACATGCATAAAAATCTCATGACTGAGGAACTCGGAACACTGTAATAATATAAATAAAAAAAACTAACTCAGGAATTGAGGGTATCTGTGTGCGCACAGTAATTACACTCACTCTGATGGCAGCGGATAGTGTTTGCTTAAAAATATCTTAAAGTGTGGCTGTTCTTCACTACAAAGGATTCTGATACCATGACATGCCACTAATGTCTTTCAACAATTCAGTGTAAAACCTAATCTGAGGACACATGGGGTGAAGTTAAAAGGGGAGGGTGGCACCATGACCGTCTCGGCCCCGGTCAGACCCACCCTAGAAAAGTCAGGAGAGGTGGGGTGTTTTTCCAGATAAAGCAGATATCAATTTAGTTATGAAAAAAATGTACTGTAGCAGACCAAGAATAACAATTACTTTATTGTCGTTGGTGTTGGTGTAAGTGATTTGGGTATTATCTGAATTTGTTGTGTTTTTGTTTTTACTTATATTTATGCATACTTTAGATTTTAAAGTAGTCTTTATTTTAAATATTATTTTTGAGTTTTCTTTTTTCCTTAATCCACTAATTCACTTTTTTTTCAGGCACATTTCAGGCATTGGTACTGTAAAAGTATTGATTTGGCACCGGTATTGTTAAAAAGCCAAACGATACCCTACACCCTAGCTAAACATGCTAGCCTCGTGAAGTGTAGGGTCAGGGTTGGGTTGAGAAGGAAATGCAGCAGAGTGTGGGGCCGGACATGGTGCAGGTATAAACAAAACAGGAAGGTCATGAAAGGAGAACATGCGGGTAGAGCTAGGAGCATGTCGAAGTGTCAGGATGGAAAACTTAGAGGAAAAGAACAAGAAAGGGTCAGGAAAAGGAGTCGTTTAAACAAAACACAAACCACACCAACACCTAAACAGAGGAACACCCAGGTCCAGTGGCCTACAGAGAAACCTTGATGAAGATGATAATCATCGCGACACTCGGGGTTCAGGTGCACACACGGGGCTTCGGCGCTTTCCTCAGTCCGGTTTTAATTCAATTGAGTTTTATTTGTATAAGGTTTTAACAATGGTCATTGCCGCAAATCAGATTCACAGAATTAAAAGAAAATTGGGGAAATGAGTGTGAAGTGTGAGGAGCGTTGAGGTCATTCCTCAGGGTGATGATGATGTGTTTTCACCACAGCTCAAAGTGTGATGAAACTTTTCTTAAGCAACATCTAAGTGATGTGACCAGAAGACGGTCCATGTCTCAGTCTGAGTGAATGTTTAGGGAGGAAAGAGGCTCCATCCTGCGAAGCTGCTGTGTAAGAAAGTTGATGTAGAATTTAGTTTCTCATGTTTTGAGGAATAAAGGCTGAGGAAGGGCAACAAAATACAATTTTTTTTCCCCACTGTTTCCGCAAAAACTTTCTGAAAGTTTTTCCACCGTTAATTAAAATTGTGTTTAGGGTGTGTTTCACAAAGCCTTGTGACGCAGTCAGGATCTGAATCTCATCGAAATCTCTTTGCTGTGAAATTTGTGTTAATGGCAAAACTGCTGTAACAGAACGCTGGTCAACACTGTGTGTGTCCCGGTCTTGTCAGGTCCAAACCCACTCAGAGCAAGACCAAAAAGGAGAGCAAACTGGACCTGTTCGGCTTCGACGACGGAGACGCCGCTTTACTGGAAGGAGACTCCGCCTCTTCAGGCAGCTCCAACTACAAGATCAAATACTTTGGCTTTGATGATCTGAGCGAGAGCGACAGCGGGGGGGAGGAGAATGAAGACAAGCCGAGGAAGACCAAGAGGAAGGCTCCTGCACCGGCGTCCGGAGGGGCGAGTGTGGACCATCCAAGACCTAAAGCATCTCAGGAGAACAGCAGCACAGGTCAGGAACTCAGTCACTCACTCACTCACTCTCTCACACACACACACACACAGAGGGCTGGTACAAGTGTAATAACCCTGTGGTATGATTCAGTGGTGTAACTTTCTTAGTGCAGTGATGCTGATTGATGAGTTGATCAGGGTGATACTCAATCACACCGTACCATATCTCCCCCCCCCTTCCACCCCCATCCCTAACAGGCGTCCTCAATATGTCTCTGACCATCAGCCCTTACATTACACTCCCAAATCATCATAAACATTCATGAGGGACTTTTCAAATAAGAGAGACTTGATGACATCGCTGAAATTATTGCCCTGAGATTTTTATTAGCTATCTGGTGTGTGTGTGTGTGTGTGTGTGTGTGTGTGTGTGTGTGTGTGTGTGTGCGCCCTTTCTTTGCAGGTTTTATCCATTATTTCAGGGTTAATTGCTTTCCTCTGGTCCATTTTATTAAACATGATTTATGATCTGTAGGACAATAATTTTCACTTCTTTGTTTTCCTTATTGTTATTTCACTTCTGGGTTTCGGTGTTAAACACCCCGGGGATGTACAGAATAAACCCAACTTCTTTATGTAATTCTTACTTGTGTCCTGATGGTAATGTGTGTTTATAACTGTGCTTCTCTCTTGTTGAAATGAAGATCCTCTGGAGATGCCTGAGGTGATCTTGCGCTCCACGTCTGAGGAGCCGAAGAGGCCTCAGGTCAAACCTCAGGAGAAAGTCAGGGAGAGCAGCAGGAGGATCTTCAGTGGACCCAAACGGGTAAAGCCTTCAGATTTACCTTCTGTCACGCTAATCACCACCATTCACATGTAGCTCACCTGACCTCACCTGAGTCAGCGCTGACCTGGAACGTTTAATTACGGGGCCGTGATGTAATAGCCGACACAGCGCTTACACAGTCAGGGTTTTATCACCTCTGGAGCATTGTTTACACGGCCTGTGTTTTTCAGACTGCAGCCAAGTCTGATGTGTATCACAAATCTGATCTACAGGACAGAGTATCCATGCTGTTATGTGACGGTGATCGGATCTGACTCAGTTTAGACTGGCAGCCCAAATCTAACATGTTGTCAAACCTTTTCTGCACTTGTTGCCGTGGTAACGATGCATGCAGGACGGTGTTTCCTCATCGCTGTGTTTTTCTGTACACCTGGACTGATGCATCACCCAAGAGTGATATCAGACCTTTTACACTGTCCATTGTTCTTTGTTTTTTCGCTCTCGTGGTGGGGTGGATCTTTTCTTCACTAAGTATGTAACAGTCACGCCTTTTTAGTTTTCCTTGTGGCTGAATTACCAGTATTTCCATCTCCCACTTTTTTTTTTTTTTTCCCCTAACCATGGATCCATGTCCGTACTGCGTGATCACTTGGACCCCTCCAGTATGAAGTCCTGTTTCAGGGACGTGCAGGTTTCCTCTTGCTTGTCTGCTTTTCTCGTCCTTAGTCTTAGGCATTTTGCACCGCTTCTCTTGTTTATTGCTGCTTTCCTTCAAACAGAGGCAAAAGTGTTGACATTGCCATTACCTCCTTCAGACTCGAGTACTTCCTCATTCAATTTTATGCTCAGTTTAGAAGCAGTTCAATCAGTTTAATACTCTTCTGTTTATATGTTTGTTTATTTATTTGTTTATTTCTCTTTTATGTCCTGCCCTGTGTGCCAGGAATACACCATTAACATATATATTATATACACCTGCGCAGGTCATTGCTCAGTAGCAGACGCAGTTCAACACAATCCTTTTGAATCTACACAATTGTATCTGAGAATTTCACAGTACATAATGATGATGCAGAAAGCAGTCACACGTTTCACCAGAGCTTCGTTTTATATTGTCAAGTGCAGATATGCTGGAGACCACGGGCAGGTCAGTGCCTCGCAGCGCCTGTATCACAAGAACATCCTCTAGGGGGTGATGTCACATGAACCAAATCAAACGTTACAGAAGGGAAACGTAAAGAAAAAACTTAGCCTGTGTTTCTAAAACAATACGGATCATAGCTCTGTGTTTGACTGTCAAGAATAATAACCTGAAATTTTTCAGACCGGACAGTGCTGTACAGAGAAGGTGTTGATTAACTCTCTAAAACAGCAGCTCCAACAGTAGTGCAGGATTATATGGTTGTGCTTTTTAAAATATTTTATTGTTTCTATAGTAACAGCTTGTTGACTGGGACTGTAACGCAAGAGAGAGAAGTGTCACCCTAACATTGTGTGAAAAGAAAAGATTACACACTGAGTGTATAGTGATTTTCCTCTAACAGCACCCACACACACACACACACACACACACACACACACACACACACACACACACACACAGTTTTATTTCTAATTTATAGTGAACTGATTTCTGGCCTGTCCCTAACACTATCGGAGTGTTGATGAGGAGTAAAGTGCTAACGCTAAACCTTCTTGGCCCGACGTGGATGACTCTGGGCGTGTTCCAAATCACTGCAGCCCGTCAGAGGCATTCGAGGAGAACTAGTTAATTAGTGCAAATGAAACCAGCCTCCCACGGCACAGCGCTTGTGGGGCCGAGCCTGTCCTGTGCCCGTCTTCGTCAGTGTTTAATAACCCAGCTGCAGGTCCGGCGGGTGTGAATCCCGCCCCGGTTGCCAGGTTGTTCCTTTCTCCCCCTGCTGACCTCCTCATTGTGTGCATCTTGGCAGCAGATGCTCCGTCAGTTCACGCTGTTTGAGCGGTCCTGGCGTCCGCTTGGAATCTCGCTCAGGCCGTTATTCCTGCAGCAGTTTTTCCTCTGCGCTGTCCTCCTGACGCTTAACGACCTCCGAGCTCAGCAGTTTCAAACGAGGCGGGCGATCCAGAGCCTCCTTAACGAGTTTTAATTAGAGACTCATTTAGAGGCGAGACAAGGAAAAGAAATAATAGACTCAGGGACAGAAAAATAAAGCTTTGTTTAATTTACTGATTCGTCTTTAATCCTCGACATGAGTTCTGGAAGAGCTCTGTCAGGGTTAGACTGATACATTAATCCTTTTATGTGTCTCATTTTAATTAAAAAATAAACATTTAGATTACTGTCACTTCTTTGCACCAAAACTGATCCTTAGACTCCTGGGGACAAAAAAAAAACATTCTGTATGTTATGTGATCTTAATGTAGTGCGTTTACTCCCACAGTTGGCATTATTATTATTATTATTATTATTATTCTTGGTGTCATCATTGCCCCTAGTGGTCAGATATGGTAACTGCAGGAAAGCAGGCACCATTGCGGGCCCATGGGGGCCGAAACCACACTGGCCCCTGCTCACCCTCAGGAGGAGAAGAGGACAGGATAGTGTGTATATAACACAATCAGGGTGGTGTGTGTGTGTGAGAGATTTGGGAGAGTGACAGAGGGATTATCCAGTGCACGATGTCTGTATATCAGGAAACCCTGACCTTGTTTCTCCACACAGAGGCTGAGGAAAAGATAAACCATGAGTAGTTTGGTTTTTTTCCCTCCAAGGCTGAAGTGTGTTTTGGGATGAAGCGGTTAGAGTCAGCTCGAACCCGGCTCGGACAGAGCTCTGTCACTCAGGAAGGTGTTTTAGGAGTCGGTGTGTTATTGTTTATGGTGTGTGAGTTGGAGAAGGTGTTTACTCACACACTTACACACTCACACACACACACACACACACACACTCACACACTCTCTCTCACACACACACACACACACCTCTCTCTAATCTGTGCTCCAGACTGTTAGCTCCAAACATTCAGTTTAACTACAGCCTGCAGGGGGTGACATAGAGCAGTGATATTCTGTCATCACTAATATGTACTAATACTGTGTGTGTGTGTGTGTGTGTGTGTGTGTGTGTGTGTGTGTGTGCACGCAGTCTCCCACTAAAGCTGTGTATAATGCAAGAC